>NW_007246515.1:28919-78076 GCF_000164805.1 Carlito syrichta
TCTCGCCAGTTGCCCAGGCAGGTCTCGAACCCGTGGGCTCAGGCAATCCACTCACCTCAGCCTCCCAAAGGCACGGGATTACAGGCTGAGCCACCGAGCCCGGCTAGGAACAGTTTTTCTTAAAGCTTCATTCCAAGATTCAATCTAAGATAAAGTATCATAAATATAATGTCATCTGTTTTATTATAGATGTATCACGATTTATTTGTATTACAATTTATTTGTATTACAATTGTTTGATTCAATTTCAGTGTTGTTATTTTCCCCATTAACATGGGCATGAGAGACTACTCTGTGGTTCATACTAATAGTCTTCTGTAGGGCCATTTTCAAGACTGGTTTTTATTACCCCTCCCTCGTCTGTTTTATTGGTTGACTCTCCAGAATGACATTTTGAAGAAAGGACACAGTCTTGTCTTTCCTTTTCACTGAATTATCATCATTGGTATCTCAATGACTTAAGATACCTATTGTGACTTGTCTCACTGATTCAAGAGGTCCTGCCATCTCGTATTTTGCTAGTTCAAGTACACCTTTTTAAACAATAGCATGTCATTGTCAACATTAACATAATTAGTACAGTTGTTTTATTTCTCATTTTGATGAAGCATGCATCACAGGTTCTCTTGTGGAGACACCTGGATATCCAAAAAAGCCTCTTCAGAAAAGCTCATCTGTTCCTTTTGGATCAAAAGCAGGTAATGTAGCAGCTGTCTGAGCCTGGTATAGTGGAGTTTGCTGGATGTTTAGTAACTCTTATCTACTTAGCACGAGGCAGTAAGTAAAGCGAATTTTATTGATAACTGAAACTTCTTCCTTTCTAATATTAGAAGTTTTGACTCTCTTTGGCAAGAGAATTTATGAAATTTGTAATACTTCCCCCTCAGCTGTCACCCCAGTTATACATACTTACCTTTTTGCCCCTTCCTCAGTATGGGTACTATTATTTGTGGTCTGTATTGAATAAAGTGATCCATTTGTGGAGTTTCTGTCATATGTCTATGCTTGGCTAAATTTAATTCTGCTCCTCCTAGTCTTTGTTTTTTAAACAGCTTTACCACATAAAACATTTATGTTGTTGAGAAATTAACTATATATTAAGATAGTCTGTGAAACTTCCCCCACCCTGTTCCCATTCTAGTCAGTCCCACCCTCCATTCCAGAGTTTCTTTATGCATTTACAAATAAATACACCTTGTTTTTCTTTTTTTTTTTTTGAGTTTGAGTTTGAGTCTCACTCTGTCGCCCAGACTGGAGTGCAGTGGCTGCTCCCAGCCACCGCAGCCTCTACCTGCTGGACTCCAGCAATCCTTCCGCCTCAGCCTTCCAAGTAGCTGGAACTACAGGCGTGTGCTACCACGCCTGGCTGATTTTTGATTTTTTTGTAGAGATGAGGTCTCGCCAAGTTGCCCAGGCGGGTCTCAAACCTGCGGTCTCAGGCAATCCACTCACCTCAGCCTCCCAAAGGCGTGGGATTACAGGCTGAGCCCGGCTCACATTATTTTTCTAATTCCCTTTGTGTGGTTTGTTTGTTTATTTGTTTCTTTACATAAAACAGAGCACACCACAGCATTCCTTAACATCGTACCTGGAAATCTTTTTATATCAGTAGAAACACTTGGCTTAATTACTCCTGTATAGAGAAAATTTTCTCACTGTCTTTACCTCAACTCACTTCACCAAAACACATACACATTCCCCTAAATGCTGCTCAATACATTGGCTTTGCCTAGACATTTTTTTTTCATACCTCTTTAACCTAATTTATACAACTTGAGATTTATACTAGCTATGAACTATTCTAAAGGTATAGTAGCATATAGATTGAAATGGCTTTTGTAGGCTGTCCTAGAAACCTAATAATTGTCAATAGGGTTGTGAGTCCCCATATATGTTCATAAATAAACAGAACTTTTGTAATGCTGGAGAACTACGATTCTGCTTGTATGACATGTTTTGCCAGTTATATAAAGTATTTGCAGTTCCAGTTGCTAAAGAATTAATTGTTAAAAGTGACCCATTTGTTTTATTAGTCATTTAGGTTTTGGACTCTTCATGGGACCCAAATACAGTAGCCTAGAGTTCACAATACCACCTGACGCTTATTCTTTTAGAGGCTATTAGAGTTATTCAGCTTTTGTGAATTGTTTTCTAATTCTTGGGGTTTATTAATGTGGTTTAAATATTGATTCTTATCCAGGTTTTGCAGAGCTAGTTTTTGTAAGCCATGTAATACATCCTTGCCACTTCTATATTCGGAAGTATTCACAAATAAAAGATGCAACGGTATTGAAAAAGAAGGTGAATGCATTTTGCAACAAGAGTTTACACCTCAATCCTTCAGACATCTTGGAGCTAGGTAATGGGATATTACTTCAAGTTAAAATATCAAGTTTATTTAAGCATAATACTTATATAGATTTTGTTCCATGTTAACAGTAAGCATAAAAGTTTTAACATAATTTTTAACATAAATTAGGCTAGTTAGCTAAGGATTACAACTGAATGTTGGCATGTTTTTAGAGTGAGATATATACAACAACTCCATGTTGGAGTAGGGTAAATTGCTTTTTAAACTGTAAAACCATGGCAGGTTATGTAGCTGGCCCCCTTGACTCCAGGGAAAACTGTCTCCTTGAGATACTCTTCCTGTTTCACTCTCGTCTTTGCTCTCCACGTGTGAGTGTTGGGCTAGCATGGAGCACTCAAGATTTAGGCAGCATGTGGCATCCATTCCATGGAGGGTGGTTGTAAATGTAGTCAATGTGCTTTAACTCTGAGGGCATGTGAATATGCTTTAGGCATTTATTACAAATACCTTTCTTATAACACGGTTGACTAAATTTGATTATGCTCTGTAATGTGATAAAGCTATAATTTATTTGATTTATTAATAGAACACTTTTCTCATTTTGTTAATAGCAATCAATGCCTAAATAAGTAATACCAAAAGTATTTTATCTGGCTAGTATTAAATGATAGTTGTTTGAAAGTATGATTCTCAGATCATCTATATAGCTTTTCAGAATATCAGAAGACTAGGGTCATCATATACTTCCAACAAAATAAATAATAACTCTAAAACTTAAAAAATTTAACTATTAATATCTAAAAGGAAGTGTGGAATTAAACTGAGTTTTTATGGTTGCAAATAATTCTCTAAAATGTAATACATTCCCAAAATAACTCAGCTTATATTCACAAAATGTTCTAAGAAAGGCAAAAAGTTATTCTTTAAGTTATTTATAATAATTATGTTTGCAAGGTAAAAATAGTTGACTTAAATACTCCTATTTTGAGAAGTCAGTGGTAAGTGGATTGGTACTTTAGAAGAGAGGGTATTCTCTCGTTCCCTCTTTTTTTTTTTGAGTTGGAGTCTCACTGTCACCCAGACTGGAGTGCAGTGGCCGCTCCCAGTCACCGCAGCCTTGACCCGATGGGCTCCAGCGATCCTTCCGCCTCAGCCTTCCAAGTAGCTGGAACTACAGGCGCGCGCTACCACGCCCGGCTAATTTTTTATTTATTGTAGAGATGAGGTCTCGCCAAGTTGCCCAGGCAGGTCTCAAACCCGCGGGCTCAGGCAATCCACTCACCTCAGCCTCCCAAAGGCGCGGCATTACAGGCTGTGCCACCGAGCCTGGCTTTTTTTTTTTACTTTTAATTATTTTATTTTATTTCTAAAGATGTGGGGTACAATTCAGGGTTAGGTATACAAATGTTCATTATGCAGGTGTCCTTGTTAATGAGGTATGCTCCACCTTCCCCATGCAGACTCCCACTACTGCCAATCCCACTTTCCCACCCCCCTCCCGGCAGTTTCCCGCTACTACCAATTATTTTCTTATAGTATTACGATAATTGTTCAAGGTCCACTTATGAGTGAGAACATGTGATACTCAGTTCTATGTTTCTGTGAAAGATCATTCAGTATTATAGACTCTAAGTTCCTCCAGGTTGCTATGAAGTTCATGATTTTGTTCTTTTTTATGGCTGTGTAATATTCCATCATGTATATGTACCTTATTTTCTTTATCCAGTTCTCTTTTGATGGGCAGCATGGTTGGTTCCATGTTCTTTTTTTTTTTGAGTTGGAGTTTCACTCCGTCGCCCAGACGAGTGCAGTAGCTGCTCCCGGCCACCGCAGCCTTGACCCACTGGGCTCTGGCGATCCTTCCGCCTCAGCCTTCCCAGTAGCCGGAATTACAGGCGCGCGCTACCATGCCCGGCTGATTTTTTATTTATTGTAGAGATGAGGTCTCGCCAAGTTGCCCAGGCAGGTCTCAAACCCGCGGGCTCAGGCAATCCACTCACCTCAGCCTCCCAAAGGTGCGGGATTACAGGCTGAGCCACCGAACCCAGCTGGTCCATGTTCTTGCCTCTGTGTTGTTCCCTCTTTCCTTTTTTTTTTGAGTTGGAGTCTCACTCTGTCACCCAGACTGGCGTGCAGTGGCATGCTTCCAGACACTGCAGCCTTGACCTGCTGGGCTCTGGCGATCCTTCCGCCTCAGCCTTCCAAGTAGCTGGAACTACAGGTGTGCGCTACCGCGCCCGGCTGATTTTTTGATTTATTGTAGAGATGAGGTCTCGCCTGCCCAGGTGGGTCTCGAACCCGTGGACTCAGGCAATCCACTCACCTCAGCCTCCCAAAGGTGCCGGATTACAGGCTGAGCCACCAAGGCTGGCATCCCAAAGACATACACATTAGGTTAATTGGTGTGTCTACATGGTCTGAGAATGGGTGTGAGAGAGAGAGCACGCTCTGCGATGGGCTGGTGTCCTGACCAGGGTTGGGGTCTGCCTTGGAACCTGAGCTATTTGGATAGGTTCTGGCCACCGTTCACCCTGAACTGGAATAGGCAGGTTAAAAAATGAATGAATACAAATTATCATAAAATAAGAATTCATAAAGTATGTGATAATCATATAAATGCATGACAGTAAATGATATGCTACAAAAACACTCAGTGAGCTACCATCTTTGTGATTGTTTTTGACCTGTGTGCTGATAGGAGGTGCTCCTGACAGTTTTTTGCTTTGCAGACTAATTCTTTGATTTAAGCCACTGTGACTGCTGTCACTCACTGCTTCACCAAAAATTGAGTAAATAATTACCTTACTTGTTTTCATTAATCTTTCTTTAGTGTATGTATAGCTCATATTTATTTCAGTGTTTAATATTAGAAGTGTTCTGGCTCTTTATTTAGAAGCTTAGTGATGTTTTGGGGACCAGAAATATGCTGTAGGAACCTAATGCTTGTTTATATCAATTAGCCTATTGTAAGATTGGTTTTGTTAATACATTGTTTCACTTCAAGTCACAGTTTCCAACTAAGATAATGTTGGTTACTTAGTGTATCAAAATAAGAGACCGGCTACTGATAGTCTGAAGGCCAAAAATGTTTTGGTAGAACTAAAAATAATCAATAAAAAACTAAAAAGTCTGTCCTACGTGCCTTTCAATATCCTGTTTTTATTAGTATATACATTGCTTCCCTCTATATGTAATTGGTGACTGAGACTTACCACATTTATCTAAAATGCATAGTTTAGATGGGCTCTAAGATGATCCGGGTTCTTCTGCCACCTCTTCTAGGTAGCCGTGTAGCTTGGGCTAGGTTTTCTGCCTCTGTTTCCTCACCTGTGCGATAGAAACAGCACCTTTATAGGGTTGCTATAGGGAGTAAGTGAATTCAGACAAAACACTGTGAAGTTCATCATCAGCTGGGCCTCTTTCTTGCTTTATTTTCTTTTTTCCTGATTATTCATTTATAATCTGTCTGGTCCCTCCATAAGGTCTTCTTCAGCTGCCGAGTCCTTAGTTCATCTTTCCTCTTCTCTGAACATTACTGAGAGTTGGTTAATTTTGGCATTTCAAGTGCTGCCTTTCACTGTTTGACTCTCACTCCCCTTTGCCAAGAGAAGAGCATTGTTTATTATAAACTTTGGTTTGTGTGTATCTGTAAGCACACATATGCACATGCACGAGGATAAATGGTCTGTCTAGGGGAGGTGCAGTGTATCTTAGCAGTTCATTTACCTCGCTCTCCTTCCTTGAACTCCTTGATGGTATGACTGTCTTTATCTTTGTTCATGTAGTTCATGCACCATGGGGTCCTCACTAACTGGCTGAGTATTCTGTATGTTTTTATCTCCGCATTTACCTTTTAAACTTCTTTGTAACAGAAACTGTCATAATACACATCATCATACCCTTTTCAGTATACAGTACTGTACCATCAGAAAATAAATGAACTAAGACTTTTTAGTGGTAGAATCAATGTTTGTATTTGTAAACTAGAACTTAAGTGTCTTTCCTGATAAGCATTGATAATGATTTGTCTCCTTCATTATTTAGGTGCAAGAATATTTGTCAACAGTATTGAAAATGGAATGTGGTGTCGAGGAACTATCACTGAATTAATTCCAGTACAAAGTAAAAATATTAGAAAACTTTGTAGTCCAACCAAATTCCCAGTCTCTGAAGTCGCACTGATACAGATATTCATGGTAGATTTTGGAAATTCTGAAGTCCTAATTGTCACAGGGTATGATATTTTATCATTATTATGTGTTCCTGACCCGTTTAGAAACATTTTTTGGAGCAAAGTTAAAGAATAAAGGCAATTAGAAAGGGGTAGATGGTGGGTAGTATTTTGTCACTCCAAAGGCATATGATACATCATTTCCAAGGCATGCAATGTATCATTTTACTCTGTAGCTATCTTACTAAAGAGGTAAGATTTTACCATTTACCAGTACTACTAGATGGGAAACTTAGAAAAGGAACTTTTTTATGTACTCCAAACTCATGTACTCTTCTATGTCACTTCAAAGCAGGGAATGATACATAAAACTGACTCTTTAAAATGAAGTGTTAGAGTTGGCTGCAGGTGACTGACTTATATTTTTAACCAGACTTCTAAAATTTCATTAATGCTTTTAAAGGATCGTACTGTCTAACTGACTCCAGTATCTAAAAATGTCATTTTATTTAATGGTTCCAGTTTTAAAAATAATAGATTTATGTTGGAGGAGGGTCATTATCTCCTATAAGTTGAAACTGAATGGGTATTTAAAAGCTCAAATAATGATAGCTGTGATTTAGTTCTACAGATGAAAACTGTGTCTTTGTGTATGGAAGTTAAATTAAGTCTATGTAGTAAAGTATGAATTTGGAATATCACTTTTTAGAAGGTTTAGGATTCCCCATACCTTTTATGGGGAAAACAAGTTAAAGTGTGAAGCAATGCTTTTAATAAATGTTGTTTGAATTCCTCGTAGAGTTGGTGAAACCCATGTTAGACCAGAACACTCGGTTGAGCAGCGTGTTACACTCAATGATTTATGTCTGGTTCTAAGGAAGTCTGAACTGTGTGCTGAAGAGCTGCTCAGAGACATCCCACCACTAGCACAGCCATGCTCACTGAAAGACATTGTTCCACAGAACTCAGTAAGTGAGACTTGAGTTACTTCTTCAGAAGCCAAATATCATAGTTTTATCTATGTATTGCCAATAAGTGTAGACTCAAGGAACTGGTTATCTTGGTAAATGTATTTTGCACAATAAGCTATGAGTGCAAATAAAAGAGGAAGTAAACTTCAGCTTCCACAACCAAAAATATTCTTACTGGGAAATTGAGTTTGATAAGCATACATGAAGTGAGAGGTTGAAATACTCAAGTAAACTAGTTGTTTTGAAGTTAACTACATAGAGCTAGGTGTAGAACACAATATGGTGTGTATTTCTGTATATTTCTTCCCTGTTTCTATGGTACTTTATTCATTATTTATGGCCCATGTTGCATTCTGCTTTGTATTATTTGTAATTGTCTATTCCTCAGCAAGACCGAAAACTCCCAAGAGATAGGAGTTGTGTGTGAAAATGCACACTAGGTGTTCTGCTCTCACAGGTCTGCTTGGGCAGGAGTCTGTGTCCTCGCTCATCATATTCCCAGCTCTTAGCAGATCACCTGCCTACATAGTAGGCATTCAGCAGGCACTTATCTCATATGTTGCTATATGCGAGGTGAGTAATATATGCCTATATACATGTATATTTGTACATATGGATGAGGTAAGTAGCATATACCTCATCTTTTGCTAGTAATGGAAGCCAGATTTTCTGATGATTGTATGCATTTTTATTTTTTTGAAGTCTTACATTATACTTTCAAAATTATCTTTTGAATTTTCATTGTGTAAGTAGAAAATTAATGTACAGTAAGTACTTCTTTCTTTCTTTCTTTCTTTCTTTTTTTTGAGTTGGAGTCTCACTTTGTCACCCAGGCTGGAGGGCAGTGGCATGCTCATGGCCACCGCAGCCTTGACCTCCTGGGCTCAGGTGATCCTTCCACCTCAGCCTTCCAAGTAGCTGGAACTACAGGCATGTGCCACTACGCCCAGCTAATTTTTTGATTTATTGTAGAGATGAGGTCTCACCAAGCTGCCCAACTTATTTCTTTCATTTTGAGATCTTTCTTTTTTTTTTTTTTTTTCTTGAGTTGGAGTCTCACTCTGTTACTCAGACTGGAGTGCAGTGGCCACTCCCGGCCACTGCAGCCTCGACCTGCAGGGCTCCAGTGATCCTTCCGCCTCAACCTTCCAAGTAGCTGGAACTACAGGCATGCGCTACCACGCCTGGCTAATTTTTGATTTATTGTAGAGATGAGGTCTTGCCAAGTTGCCCAGGTGGGTCTCGAACCCGTGGGCTGAGGCAATCCACTCACCTCGGCCTCCCAAAGTGCTGGGATTACAGGCTGAGCCACCGAGCCCGGCCGAGATCTTTCTTTGTAATCTTCATTTGTTTTTTGAGTTGGAGTCTCACTCTGTCACCCAGGCTGGAGTGCAGTGGCATGCTCATGGCTACTGCATCTTCAACCTGCTGGGCTTAGACAATCCTTCCAACTCAACCTGTCAAGTAACTGAAACTACAGGTTTGTGCCACCACACCTGGCCAGTGTTTTTGGTTTATTGTAGAGATGAGGTCTTACCAAGTTGCCCAGATTGGTCTTGAACCCCTGGGCTCAGGCAGTCCTCTCGCCTCCACCTCCCAAAGTGCTGGGATTACATGCGCCTGGCCTATAATCTTTGTATTAATATTCAAAAGTGAAAGTAAAGCCTTGAAAACATATTTATAAAGTAAAGGCATGCATGCATTGTACTTATGTAATGACTGCCCATGGGCTTGTGGCCCCCATGTCTTACTGATGTCCATGGTTGGCTTCTGACATGGTTGGTACAAAGCTACTCCCAGAACTCTGTAACATTAGAGCTCATCATAATAACTAATTGCTATGGAATTTACGTTTATATACAGAATGAAGGCTGGAAAGAGGAAGCTAAAATGGAATTTTTGAAAATGGTAAATAACAAGGCTGTTTTAATGAAAGTTTTTGGAGAAGAAGATGGTGTGCTTATTGTAGATCTTCAGAAACCACCAATAAATAAAATAAATAGTGATATGCCTGTGTCTCTAAGAGATGCATTAGTTTTTATTGGACTAGCAAGGTAAGTATATTAAAACTTAAATATTCTTTGTGATTATAGCTACAAATAGGAATAGCAGATTTTACCTTTAAAAACTGTCTCTAAAGGAAAGCTTCACATACTCTAAGATGTTAGAAATTTTATTCTTAGGGTTTTCTAATTCATTTGTTGTCTGTGAAAACTGCACAGATAATTTAATTTAGGAGAATAGAAAAATTAAGGTAGCTCAAATAGAAAGTATGTGTAGATAAAAAACATTTTTTGGACTCGTGCTAACTTTACATACAGCTCTACTAGGGTTTCAAGAATTGTGGTTTAACTGTTCCTAACTCGTCTAGCCTTTGGAATAAGTTCATCATCACTGCTCTATATTTAATGTATGAATTCTAGAATAGATATTTAAAATTTCTCTCTCCCTCATTTCTGATTGCTTAAGTAACCATAGAGGTAGTGGGAGATCCTAACTTTTCTGGGTGATTAGACTCTGAAAGTGACCCAAGAAGTTTCCATTCTATAAAACTGAGAGTAAAGTCTTGGAACTAGAGACCCCTCAGCTGGTCAGAAAGAGTAGAACGTTTTGGATCTAAGGACAATCTGCAGGCCAGCTCTAGAAAAGATTTGAGAATTGATATCTTATTCAACCTGGTTTGATCATTGGAGACAATACCAAGAAATGTTATGAGAAGAGAGAAATTAGAAAAGGAATACTTTTGGTAAACAGGTCAGTATATGTGCAAGTGCTTTCTTCAGATCAAGTCACTGAGAGAGGAGACTTGAAGAAAATGGCTACTGCTTACACTTTTCATTGTGCTTTTTATTAGGTTTAGGTCACAATCAGCAAGAAGTCACTTTGAAAAAAATATGACTTTACAGTACCATCCACCTATTTTGCCTAAAGAAATGACAAATATTTCAGTCACAGTTTGTCATATAAATAGTCCTACTGATTTCTATCTTCAGTTGGTAAGTCTGTAATGTTTTTAGAAATGAGATTTTAAACAATTTTTAATTAGAAATGTATAGCAGAAATGAGTGCCTACTATTGATTTAATTTAATTTTTTGAAGCAAGGAAAATCTTTTTTTAGGCAAGAGAGTATCGCCTACTATTTTAGTCAGAGCAAGCAAACCGCTGTCAACTTTCTATAACTTCAGATATCTTAGTAGCTGTGACTTTAAACAAGTTCACATGATTTATTGTAAATTGAAAGAGCCATGTAGAGTACCTAATGTATACATGTTTCTTGCTACCATCTGAAATCTAGAGACTTGGAAAGCATGTAGAGCTAGCAAATCAAAATAAAATCATAAATCTTTCTCTGATCATGTACATCTGAGAGTATAGCTAGGTAGTTTTCTGACTTTGAGCACCAAAATAGACAGATTAAAGGGTCTGATCATGTACATCTGAGAGTATAGCTAGGTAGTTTTCTGACTTTGAGCACCAAAATAGATTAAAGGTATTTCACATAAACTTTGGATGTGTGACTGGTGTGTTTGTTTAGATAGTGACAATTATAGTTCCTTCTTACTGACCTGTCAGTGTTTTATGTGAATTAACTCATGAAGACCTTAAGACTTTGAGTGAATTAATTCATTTATCTTCATAAAGATCCTGTGAGAAAGACACTGATATGTGAGAAAGACACTGATATCTCTATTTGGATGTGGAGATTAACCACAGAAGGGGTGAAGCATCTATGAGAGGGCAGAGCCAGGACTGAACCAGGCAGAGCAACTTCAGAGTGGTCATCTCAAGCACTGTACCACACCCCACTGGCTCCCAGATGCATTGTTAGAACTTGCAGATATTTCTTTTGTTGACTTTTTTTAAAGTTTCATTTTCTAAATTGTGGTAAAATATATGTAATATGAATTTACAGTTTTAACCATTTTTTGTTTGTTTTTGGGTTTTTGGGGGTTTTTTTTGTTTGTTTGTTTGTTTGTTTTGAGTTGGAGTCTCACTCTGTCGCCCAGGCTGGAGTGCAGTGGCTGCTCCCGGCCACCGCAGCCTCGACCTGCTGGGCTCCGGCGATCCTTCTGCCTCAGCCTTCCAAGTAGCTGAAACTACAGGCGTGTGCTACCACGCCTGGCTAATTTTTTGATTTATTGTAGAGATGAGGTCTCGCCAAGTTGCCCAGGCGGGTCATGAACCCGCGGACTCAGGCAATCCACTCACCTCAGCCTCCCAAAGGTGCGAGATTACAGGCTGAGCCACCAAGCCTGGCAGTTTTAACCATTTTTAAACATACAAGACAATGCTATTAAGTACATTGACAATGTTGTGCAACCACTACCACCACCCATTTCCAGAGCTTTTTTTTTTTTTAATCCAAGATAGAAGCTCTGTACCTGTTAAACAGTAACATCCTATTTCCTCTCCCCAGCCCCTGATGACTCTATTCTACTTTCTGCCTCTGGAATTTGCCTATTCTAGGTACTGTGTAGGTGGAATCATATGCAGCGTTTCCTTTTGTATCTGGTTTATTTCACTTAAGCATAATGTTTTCAAAGTTCATGTATATTGTAGGATGCATGAGAATTTCATTCTGGTGAAGTGGCTGAATAATAGTCTATGTATGGATATACCATACTTTATCCATTCATCTGTTGATGGACACTTGGATTGTTTACACCTTTTGGCCATTGTGACTAATGCTGCTACAAACAAGGGTATGAAAGTGTCCATTTGAGTCCCTAGGAGTGGAATTGCTAGATTATATAGTAATTCTGTGTTTAACTTTTTGGGGAATTGCCAAGCTGTTTTCTACAGCAGATGTAGAATTTTTCATTCCCACCAGCAATGCACAGGTCTCAGTTTCTCTGCATCTTCACCAACATTTGTTATTTTCTGTTTTTTGTTTTGTTTTGTTTTTAATAATAGCCATCTTAATAAGTGTGAAGTGGTATCTCATTGTGGTTTTGATCTGCGTTTCCCTAATGATTGGTGAGGTTGAACATGTTTACATGTGCTTATTTATTGGTAATTTGTGTATCTTCTTTGAAGAAATAGCTATTCAAGTCCTTTGTCCATTTTAAAATTGGATTGTTTAGTTTGTTGTTGGGTTGTGGGAGTTTTTATATATTTCGGATACTAAATTCTTACCAGATATACTCTTGAACAGCAGGGAGGTTAGGATGCCAACCACTCCCTACCCCCCTCCCATGCAGTTGAAAATCCGTGTATGACTTTTGACTCCCCTGGAACTTATAAATAGCCTACTGTTGACCAGAGGGCTTATCAATAACATAAACAGTTAACACGCGTTTTCTATGGTATAGGTATTAGATACTGTATTCTTAAAGTTAGCTAGAGAAAGGAAAATTATTAAAATCATAAGAAAGGGAAAATATATTTACTATTTATTAAGTGGAAGTGGATTATCATAAAGGTCTTCATCCTCATCATCTTCACCTTGAGTAGCTGAATGGGAAGAGGAAGAGGAAGGGTTGGTTCAGTGGTGGCAGAGGAAGAATATTTTCTCACAAATGGACCTAAGGAATTACAGCCCTTGTTCCAAGGTCAACTGTAATTTCTCCCGTTCTGTGGGTAGTATTTTCACTCTCTTGATAGTGTCCTTTGATCCACAAAAGTTTTTCATTTTATTAAGTCCGGTTTATCTATTGTCTCCTTTTTTGTTTTGTTTTGGTTTGGTTTGTTTTTTTTTGAGTCCGGGTCTCACCCTGTCACCTAGACTGAAATCTGAAGTGTAGTAGCATGATCATGCAGGATCACAGCTCATGGCAGCCTTGATCCTCTGGGCTCAGGTGATCCTTCCACCTCAGCATCTCAAATAGCTTGAACTACAAGTGTGTGCCACCATGCCTGGCTAATTTTTTTTGTTTTGTTTTGTTTTTTTGTAGAGACAAGGTCTTGCTATGTTGCTCAGGCTGGTCTCGAACTCCTGGGTTCAAGCAGTCAGCCTGCCTCAGCTTCCCAAAGTGCTGAGTGGCATGAGGCCCTGCACCCAGCCCATTGTCTCTTTTGTTGCTTGTACTTTTGATGTCATATCCAAAATACCATTACCAAATCTAACATTGTGATGCTTTTTCCCCTAAGAGTTTTATAGTTTTCATTCTTGCATTTAGATATATGATCCATTTTTAGTTAATTTTTATATATGGTGTAAGATAAGGGTCTAACTTCATTCTTTTGAGTTGTATGTCCAGTTTTCCCAATGTTATTTGTTGAATGGACTGTCCTTTCCCCATTGAATGGACTTGACACCCTTGTTAAGAGTGAAGGTTTATTTCTGGGCTTTCTATTGTATTCCGTTGGTCTATATGTCTGTCCTTATGCCATTACCACACAGTTTTGATTACTGTGGCTTTGCTTTAACTTTGAAATAAAAATGTGTGAGTCCTCCAACTTTGTTCTTTTTTTTTCTCAGTCGAGTCTTACTCTGTTGTCCAGGCTGGAGTGCAGTGGCACACTCACGGACACCATGGCCTTGAACTTCTGGGCTCAGGTGATCCTTGCATCTCAGCCTTCCAAGTAGCTGGAACTACAGGCATGTGCCACTATACCCAGCTGATTTTTTGATTTATTGTAGATACAAGGTCTCGTCAAGTTGCCCAGGCTGGTCTCGAACCCTTGGGCTCAGACAGTCCTCTCATCTTGGCCTCCCAAAGCGTTGGGATTACAGGCATGTACCACAGCGCCTGGCCTGTTCTTTTTTTTTCAAGATTGTTTTTACTGTTCAGGGTCTTAAGATTCCATATGACTTTTAGGATAGGTTTTTCCATTTCTGCAAGATTCTGATAGGGATTGCCTTGTTGAATTGTAGATCACTTTGGATAGAATTGATGCCTTAACAATTTTAAATCTTACTATCCATGAACATGGGATTTTTTTCATTTATTTAGATCTTATTTAATATCTTTCAAAAATTTTGTGTAGTTTTCAGTGTATAAGTTTTTTGCCTTCTGGTGAAGCTGATTCCTAAGTATTTGCTTCTTTAGATATGAATGTAAATAAAATTACTTTTTTAACTTTCCCTTCAGATTGCTTGTTGCTAATGTATTGAAACACACCTGATTTTTACATGTGGACTTTGTGTTTGGTAACTTTGTTGAATTAATTTGTTCTAACAGGTGTGTGTGCACATGTGCAATTTTGGGGCTTTTCTTACATATAAGATCATGTACTCTGTGAATAGAGATATTTTTTCTTTTTCTTTTCTGATATTTCTTTTGTCTTTTTCTTGCCTAGGGTCTCTGGCTAGAATTTCTAATACCATGTTGAATACAAGATCGAAAAGCAGGCATCCTTATCTTACTCCTGTCTTAGGGGAGAAGTGTTTGTCTTTCACAATTATGATATTATCTGTGGGTTTTTCCCAAGTGATATTTGTCATATTGAGTAAATGTCCTTCTTTCCCGAGTTTGAGTGTTTTTATTATGAGAGGAAGTTCAGTTTTTCAGATGCTTTTTTTGCAACAGTTGAGATGATTGTGTTTTGATCTTTTTTACTTCATCCTACTAATGTGGTTTATTATGTGGATCAATATTCATATATTACACTATCCTTCCCACTAGGTCATAATGTATAGTACTTTTTTCAGAAATTTGTTTAATATGATTGTTGCCTTGGCATCCATTTTTAGGCCTAACATGAGCTGTTTGAGGGTCAGGTGCAACATGTCACCTTTGGCATAGTTAACATTTTGCCTCTTGGTCGAGTGCAGTGACTCACACTTATAATCCCAGCACTTTGGGAGGCCAAGGTGGGATTATCACCTAAACCCAGGAGTTTGAGACCAGTCTGAGCAACATAGCAAGACCCCGTCTCTACAAAAAATTAAAAAATTAGCAAGGCATGGTGGCATGCACCTGTAGTTCCAGCTGCTCAGGAGGCTAAGGTGGAAGGATTGCCTGAGCCCAGGAGGTTGGGACTGCGGTGAGCTGTAGTCATGCCACTGCATTCCAGCCTGGGTGACAGAGTGATGTCTTGACTCAAATAAATTAATTAAGAAACCACTTTCCAGCCAGGCTCGGTGGCTCAGGCTGTAATCCCTGCGCCTTTGTGAGGCTGAGGTGAGTGGATTGCCTGAGCCCGCGGGTTCGAGACCCGCCTGGGCAGTGAGACTTCATCTCTACAATAAATCAAAAAATCAGCCGGGCGTGGTAGCACATGCCTGTAATTCCGGCTACTCGGAAGGCTGAGGTGGAAGGATTGCTGGAGCCCAGCAGGTTGAGGCTGCGGTGGCCAGGAGCGGCCACTTCACTCCAGTCTGGGCGACAGAGTGAGAATCCAACTCAAAAAAAAAAAAAAAAAATAGAAAAAGAAACCACTTTCCAGTTGGGCTCGGTGGCTCAGCCTGTAATCCCGCGCCTTTGGGACGCTGGATTGCCTGAGGCCGCGGGTTCGAGATCTGCCTGGGCAACTTGGCGAGACCTCATGTCTCCAATAAATCAAAAATTAGCCAGGCATCGTAGCACGCGCCTGTAGTTCCAGCTACTTGGAAGGCTGAGGCGGAAGGATCGCCGGAGCCCAGCAAGTTGAGGCTGCGGTGACTGGGAGCGGCCACTGCACTCCAGTCTGGGCGACAGAGTGAGACTCCAACTCAAAAAAATAAAAAAAAGAAACTACTTTCCCTCCTATGTGCCATTTGCATTGTTGTTCACATGTTCTTCATCTCATTGACCCAACACATCCCACCACTACTGACCACAGTAGAGCCAGAATGTAGACAAGTACCCCCCTTTGCTGGTGTTTTCTTCAGGTTAGCCACCCACAGCCCCCGGTGGAAAACCTTAAGGGATACTGCCCATGGACCTTAATAAAGAGTGGTCCCACAGGCTCATTCTTGCTTCTTTGTGAGGGACAAAATGCGTCTGTTCTTTCATGGTTGGCTGTGCTGCCTCCTCTGTTCTCACCTGACAGGCACACCAAGGCCCAACTTATTTTCTGGTCAGAGTGACTGTCTTGGTAGGAATGAACAGGACACAGGTCAGACAAGAACCATAAGGGCATGTACCAGTATAAACAATGTTTTCTATGAGAAGGACACTTGACCGCAGGTCAGACACCTAAGCATTAGCTCATGCACTCAGACAAGGACATATGTTTACTGCAAACATTCACGACTACTGTTTTTTCAAAGACCATTCCTTGTCATGTGTGGTCACTGAAGTCTGTTTCTTTAGTTTGTACCCTATTTATGTTCAGTTTAGTTTTTTGTTTTTTTTTAAGTTGGAATCTCACTCTGTCACCCAGACTGGAGTGCAGTGGCCGCTTCCGGCCACCACAGCCTCAACCTGCTGGGCTCCGGTGATCCTTCCACCTCAGCCTTCCAAGTAGGAGGATCTACAGGCGTGCACTACCACACCCAGCTAATTTTTGATTTATTGTAGAGATGAGGTCTCGCCAAGTTGCCCAAGCAGGTCTTGAACCCGTGGGCTCAGGCAGTCCACTCACCTCAGCCTCCCAAAGCACTGGGATTATAGGCTGAGCCACCAAGCCCGGCTGGTTTGTACTCTATTAATGGGTGACAAAGTATTCCTTGAGTACCAGGGGCTAAAACAAATGAAAGACACAGAATGTAAGAGAAGACATGACCTTTCCCAGACTTTGCAGATTCGCTCTTTACCACCTAGTTAGGCCTCTTCTGAGCCTAGAGATCACCAGCTCAAGGTCAAAGTGTAAGGTCTTTTCTCAGCATGCGTCTTGTCAGAGCAGGCACACGCTTTTTTTTTTTTTTGAGTTGGAGTCTCACTCCGTCGCCCAGACTGGAGTGCAGTGGCCGCTCCCGGCCACCGCAGCCTCGACCTGCTGGGCTCCGGCGATCCTTCCGCCTCAGCCTTCCAAGTAGCCGGAATTGCAGGCATGTGCTACCACACCTGGCTGATTTTTTTATTTATTGTAGAGATGAGGTCTCGCTGCCCAGGCGGGTCTTGAACCCGCGGGCTCAGGCAATCCACTCACCTCAGCCTCCCGAAGGCGGGGGATTACAGGCTGAGCCACCGAGCCCGGCTCACCCTTGAACTCTTGCTCCAGGCACCTAGGTTTTTGTTTGCCTTGTAGCTTTAAAAGTAGCACCTGCCATTTTTCTTGCCAGCATTGCGAGTGTTGTGAAACAGAGACTAGCTCCTGGCATTGTGCCTTGCAGGTATTCCCAGACAAGTTCAAACACATGCACGGTCATTTGTATGCGTGCATAAGATCTGTTCTCTCTGACTCAAGGGAGGGAAATGAGAACTGGACTGTCACTGCTTAAGACCAAGAACAGTGTCATTCAATGTTATTTAGGAAAGGAGGTGTTATCATCGTCATTCAGGAAAGGGGGTGGGGCAACAGCAAGTCAAAATGTAAGAAATGGCCTTTCTTGATGGGGCTTGCTTGGTTTCATAAACTGGTTTTTTTTTTTTTTTTGGTGAGTCAGAGTCTCACTCCATTGCCCAGACTGGAGTGCATTGGCACAGTCACAGCTACTGAATCCTTGACCTGCTGGGCTCAGGTGATCCTTCCCGTCTCAGCCTCCCAAGTAACTGGAACTATAGGTGTGTGCCACCATGCCCGGCTAATTTTTTTTTATTTATTGTTGAGACAAGGTCTCACCATGGTCCCCAGGCTGGTCTCCAACACCTGGGCTCAGGCAGTCCTTGTAGCTCTGCCTTCCAAAGTGCTGGACTTACAAGCATGAGCCACCACACCTGGCTAGTTATTGTAAACTTTTACCTGCTTTCTGATAAAGTTGGTTTGGACTCTCAGTTTTTCAGTGTTTCTGTGTTAGAACAAGAGCTCGGAGCTTCCTAGTCTGTTTTGTTGGCATCATTCCTCTGCCAAATTTTTTAATGTTAACTTTGGATTACTTCTTAATGAAAGAATTTGCATAATACCCACCTAGAAATAAAATGTTAGAAAGTTAAAAGTAGAATAATTTTAAAATAATTTAATTGAAATAGCAAGAAAAATAGGAATTCAGAAAATTGTCACTTGCATCATTATATTCACAAGAGAAAAACTCATTTGTCCCATTAAGATAATTTTAAATATTTTTTAACCTTAAGAATTACTGAGAAAAGCTTGGTAAAAACAGAATTAAAGGGAGTGGGCGTCGAAGCAGAGGGTCTGAAGTTCACCACTGCTAGAAGGGCAGGGGTGTGGAAAGGCTCTCGATGAAGAAGACAACCTCCTTAGGAAACAGGCCCAGAATGGAAGTGGTTTGCTTAAGCTCATGCGCAGCCACTAAATGACTGGATAGACATTCAGACCTCAACCTATACCCTTTTACAGATAGGGACACAGGCAGGTAAGGTATAGAACTCCTCAGATCAAACCTTAACAATAAATTCAATATGTAAAGCAGATAAATATAGTTGAAGTGGGGAGGACTGAGAGCTATTCGAACTGTCCAGCATCTCCTACCCACATTCCTTCCGTCCTCTCAAGGGAAGGCTGCAGGGAATACTTTGAAAAGAACTGGGAAAATATATCCTCATAAATGACTTGAAATGCCACCTTTGTTATATACCACATTAACATTTTTTTTTTTGTTTGAGTTGGAGTCTCACTCTGTCGCCCAGACTGAAGTGCAGTGGCACACATGCTTATGGCCACCCCAGCGCTGACCTGCTGGGATCAGGCAATCCTTCTGCCCCAGCCTTCCAAGTAGCCAGAACTATAGGCGCGCACTACCATGCCCGGCTAATTTTTTATTTATCGTAGAGATGAGGGCTCGCCAAGTTGCTCGGACTGGTCTAGAACCCGTGGGCTCAGGCAATCCACTCACCTCAGCCTCCCAAATTGCTGGGATTACAGGCTGAGCCACCAAACCCAGCCAACATTTTTACCTATTAAATTATTTTCCTATTTTTATGCCAATCTCGTACTTCAGTTAATTTAAGGAGCCCAAGAGCTTTATAATATAACAGAAGAAGAAATTGGAATGTCTGATATGTAGAATAAGTAGCAATGTAAGTTGGACTTTTTTCTTGGCCTGTAAAATTAGCATAGGTGTGCAGCATTGGCAAGAGTTGACTAAATCTCTTTAATATAATATAGAGAAGGTTTTACTTGTTAAAGCTGTATATTGGTAGGTCATTTGATAATGGATGTCAAAAGTTTACTTGCTCTTTTGATCTAGCAGATCGCTCATAGGACTTAACCCTAAAGAAGTAAACAGAAATGTATGGAGAAAATTCGATATTGTTTATATTATTGACTTTTTTTTTTTAAGAGACAACGTCCCACCCTGTCATTCAGGCTAGAGTACGGTGCTGCAACCATAGCTCACTACAGCTTTGAACTCCTGGGCGCAAGTGGTCTTCCTACCTCAGCCTACCAAAGAGCTGATATTGCAGGCATCAGCCAAACGCCTGGCTGTTATTGATACTGTTGAAATTATCCAAATGTTTAACTGTGTGGAACTGGTTAAATGAATCATGGCACATCCCCATGAGATGGGATACTCTTTGGTTATTAAAGTGATGTTATAGAAAGAACAATTTTTAAAAATTAAAAAAAAAGAATTCCTATTTGGAGAAATAATCAAATTTTAATCTTTGATTATTTTGGGGATACTGTGGGAACTTTAAAAACTATATTTTTGGATTATACCAAATAGCCCCATTTAATAAGAGAAAACTCTGTTTTATTAAAGAATGCAATCATTTCACAAACCCTACTGAAGTATTGATTTGAGGAAGAATTATCAATTCACACTAAAACTGTTAGATGGACTGGTTGATAAGAAACTCAATGTTCATATAGTACCAAAGTAGCAGCACGTGAATTACTTGGTGACCATAGGGGCATAAGCAAGTGTACAATGGGAAAGTCAGAATCATCACTGCAGTTGGAAGATGAATCAGCATATTTATAGTGAGTCAGTATTGCATCTTTATGTGTTGCAACCTGAGTGTACAAAATCACCTATGATACAGCTTAGGCACAAAAGTTTGGCTTGGATCCATCAGACCTTAAAGGGATAACTTTCAGCTTTTGGAAAATTCAGGGGATAGACCCTACTCAGTGGAGGAATAGGCTAACTGACAGCACGAGGACATAATCACATAAATTCATAAAGTGTGGGGGCATTCTACAGAAAAATATCTGACTCTCATCAACAAGACATGGTCATTAGAAGTAGAGTACTATTCTAGATTATAAAAGAATTGTAACAACCAGAAGCAGTTTGTGATACTGAATTGGATTTGGTTTGGACTGTTAGAGAAAACTAAATGTGATCTAGAAATACTAGTAGGAACACTTACTGAAATAGAAAAAATGATAGAAAAATGAAGTTTTTAAAAGTTGTGTGTGGTATGGTCCAGTTGTGGTAAAAACAAGTATGCAGGGGGTTGTGTGCATGTGTATAGAAAAAGAACTAGAGGAGTGTACTCTAAGTTATCTGGCAGAATGTGATTTTATTTTTATGTCTGTGCTAATTTCCTATACTGCTTCTGCAATAAAATATTTGTAAAATAAATTATATAACATACAATGGTACATTTATGTCTAATTCAAACTTTAATATTTCATAATTTTATAAGCATTGCTTGTGTTCATTCAACATTTAAATTTTAAGTTTCTATACAACTACAGTGCTTTATCTCTTTATTTCTTAGATAGAGGGTCTGGAATTTTTATTTATATTAAAGACAATCGAGGAATTCTATAAAGGTGAAGAAGGGGGAAATCTGGAAATCCTCTGTCCAGTTCAAGATCAAGCCTGTGTAGCTAAATTTGAAGATGGAGTTTGGTATCGAGCAAAAGTCACTGGTAGGAAAATGCATGCTGTTTTTATAGGGAAATGTTATACCTCAAAATTAATATCATTTGGGTTTATACAAGTTAAATCTTAAAGGTGCTATTACTTGATCTTACCACTTACTCTGTCATCTGTCTTTTATTTTTTTGTTTATTTTTATTTGTTTATTTTTTTTTGAGTTGAAGTCTCATTCTGTCGCCCAGGCTGGAGTGCAGTGGCATGCTCACAGCCACTGCAGTCTCAACCTGCTGGGCTCAGGTGATTCTTCTGCCTAGCCTTCCAAGCAAGTAGCTGGCACCACAGGTGCACATCACCATGCCTGGCTAATTTTTTGATTTATTGTAGAGATGAGATCTCACCAAGTTGCCCAAGCTGGTCTCTACCCCATGGGCTCAGGCAATCCTTTTACCTTGGCCTCCCAAAGTGTTGGGATTATAGGCTACCACACCAGGCCCTGTCATCTGTCTTTCAAAAAACTAGCAATGATTGAGAGGTGAACCTCTGACTCCTGAGATTTTGTTTGACGTGGCTAGACCTTGACCATTGGGAATCTGGCTGGAAAACTGGTAAGCAGTACAAAGCAGCAAAAATTCATGATTTAGAAACTGGTAACCTCTAGCTTCATATTGACCGTTTGTGTCTCTCCCATGCTATTTTGCTTGTCGAGGTATAAATTAAAGATAAATTCTTTTGTACCCTCTCAACTTCCTTTCTGACTTAATATATTATTCTTTCCTGAGAATTATTTATCAAACACTAGTTTTCTCAATATCTTTTTCTGCTTTTTCTATATCCTCTTTAAATAATTGAATTTAGCTTATGAAATAATGGGAGAAATTAAACATGAGATTAGAGACAGAAGATTCATGAAAATGGAGCAACTAGTAATAAGAATAGGAAAGTTTATGATTATTCCCCCACCATTGACTAAGAGATAAGAAAGGACAAGTACACACTAAGCTTTTGTGATTTCAGAAATTAGATATACTGTTGGCCCTAATCCATTGTGTTGGATTGCTAGTACATGCTTTCTAGCTTGCACATGTGTACTTGTTATTAAATTTTTAAAGTTTAGTTTGACACTGTTTAAAGTTGTTTTTCTGTTACTAAGGTAATCTAAGATCTTTATAACCAGTTCTTTATCTTGTGTTAAAACTGTTTATTCTTTCAGCTTAAGTTTTCTATCCTTTATTTGTCATCATTGATTTTAATTTTGTTAGTGGTTAGCAACTTGAACTAGCTAAAGAGTTTTCAACTGTGGTTCTCATGAATGTCTTAGTCATTTTGTGCTAACATAACAAAATACCACAGAGTGGATAATTTATAAAAAATAGAAATTTATTTCTCATAATTCTTGAGGCTGGGGAGTCTAAGATAAAGGCACTGGTTTATTGAGGGCTTATTGGTCTCTGTTTTCAAGATGATGTCTTGTTTCAGTATCCTCTAGAAAGAACAAATGCTGTGTCCTCACAGGGTGGAAAGGCAAAAAAGGGGGCAAACACTCTTCATCAAGACCTTTTATAAGGGCACCTAGTCCCATTTATGAGGGCAGAGTTCTTGTGACTCAATCACCTCCTACATGCTGCTGCATTAGGGATTAAGTTTCAAGATGAATTTTGAAGGAGACAAAAACATTGAAACCATAGCAACAAAGAAACCTCTCCATATTTTGATAAATATATTTGGAGCAAATAAGGGTATTTTTTATGACTTTGCAATACTTTTCAAATGAGGATTATTGACTTTAAAAACACTAGCCATTTGGTTGTTTATGCAAAGATGCCAAGCCATCTTAAAATGGTTTATTCTGAAACAAACTTAAGATCTTAGGCTCGGAAACACCCATCCTCAGGAGGTTCTGAGAAAGTGTGACCACTGTGGTTGAATGGTGACTTGGTTATATACATTTTAGGAAGGCAGAAGTTACAAGAAACAATAAATCAATGCATGTAAGATTTTCATTGTTTTGGCCCAAGAAGTAAGGACATTTCCAAGTGGGGGCTTGCAGGTCATAGGTAAATTTAAAGATTTCTTTTTGAGCCCGCGTGTTCGAGACCCGCCTGGGCAACTTGGCGAGACCTCATCTCTACAATAAATCAAAAATTAGGGGTGTGGTAGTGTACGCCGGTAGTTCCAGCTACTTGGAAGGCTGAGGCGGAAGGATCACCAGAGTCCAGCAGGTCGAGGCTGCAGTGGCCAGGAGCAGCCACTGCACTCCAGTCTCAGCGACAGAGTGAGATTCCAACTCCAAAAAAAAAAAAAAAAAAGATTTCTTTACTGGTAACATGTAGTTCCTAGCTAAGGAATTTTGGAAATCAGTAGAGGGGATGTTTTACTGAGATAAAGTAGCAGAAAATTCCAGGTTTGTTGATATGTAAATTAAGTTCTATATGTGGCAGGCTTCAGAGAGGATAGATAAGTGTCTTACAAGGTTCTGGAGTCTGGGCGACAGCTTCCTGGGACTGTAAGATACCTTCCTTCTTTATTTGTTAAGTGATATCATGCCAGAGCCAGGTCCGAAAACAAACTTTAGTATCAATGGTAATAGGGTAATAAATGCCTAAAATTTGGATAAGAAAATTTGGTGAGCACTAAGGCCTGAAATAGTCCAGTATTAACATTTGAGGAAGGTGCAGTTTCCATGGTGACTTTGAGTGGCTAATAGAAATGCCCACATGACTCAGTTGGCCTGTCTTCCTGTGCCTTCCACAGCCCAGTTGAATTACACCTTGAAGATGATACTTGGTTTGGTAAATAGTAGCTTTGTTTTCTGTCTGCCCCATTTAAACGTTAAATAATGAGGTCAGGCACAGTGGCTCAACTCTGTAATCCCAGTACTTTGGGCGGCCGAGGCAAGAAGATTGCCTGAGCCCAGGGATTAAAGACCGGCCTGGACAACTTGGCGAGACCTTGTCTCTATAATAAATCAAAAAATTAGCCAGGTGTGATAGTGCACACCTGTAGTTCCAGCTACTTGGAAGACTGAGGTGGAAGGATCGCCTGAGCCTAGCAGGTCAAGGCTTCAGTGGCCGTGAGTGTGCCACTGCACTTTAGCCTGGGCGACAGAGTGCAACTCCAACTCAAAAAAAAAAAAGTTAAGTAATGCTAAAAGACACTCTACTCCCATCCTCAAAGGCAATTACTTTTCATTCTTTCAGCTGTTTCTTTTGCTATTTACTTGTTATTTCTTCTAATAATGTGTAATACTTCTGGAGATGCTTCCGTTTTAGATATTATCTGTTCTTTTCTGTTAAATAACAGTCTTAAGACTCTACAGCCCTTGTGTCCTCCCTTTCTCTCCCATTATGGTTGTATCACAGGTTTTAGTTAAATTCATATTCTATGTAAATAGAGCCATGAAGTATACTTTGTCTAATTCTGAGTTCATAATTGTGTCCATTTTCACTTGCTTTATTTTTCATTTAATTTATGGCTATGTTTTTTAATAGTCCAAAAACAGTTTTCCACATAATTAGACTTTTCAAATAATCTTAGTTAGATTTTTTTTTTTTTAGTCTGAATCTCACTGTTGGCCAGGCTGGAGTGCAATGATGTGCTTACGGCCCACCGCAGCCTCAACCTGCTGAACTCAGGCATTGATTTTTTTTTTTTTTTAAACCACAGATACATCTTCCTGTCTTCTCCGGTTGGATAACTTTCTCTCTCAGCTTACTACATATTTATTCTGGGAATTTATTTTACTTGGTCATACTTGCCATTGTTCTCCAGTATTAGATCCCTTGTTCTCTCTTCAGGTTACTCCTTTTTGTGTGTGAAGCAGTTTTTTAATAGTTTTCTCAAGAGAAGATAAATGGAAAATTTGAGACCTCCCATGTCTCCTACTCTGCTCCATATATGTTGATAATTTGAATCAAGGACATTCTTTAGAGTCCATCCTGTGTCCCATATGTTTGTTTAAAATTGTATCTCCATTCAGAGACTTGGGGCAGAATAGGAATCCAGTGGCACTGGTAACACTGGGAATATCCTTCCAGCAGGGAATTTCCAACAGGAGTTAGCAGGGCTCCCCATCTTCTGGCCTCATCCCCATACCAACACGAATCTTCTCAGTTACTACAGACAGCTGCTTTGGGGCCTGTGTTGCCTGAAGTGTCATCTGATGCTACTGCTGGGCTGCTGGTTTTCATGCCTGTGGAGAGAGCATGCTGGGTTTTCTCATGTTGAAATGATGTATGCTATATTCACCTTTAAATTTGAAAATGATAACACGTTTTATAACACTGTACATAGGTGTGCTGGGAAAGACTAAAGTGGACCATGTATTTTGAGTACTTTCTTTTTTTTTTGTTTGAGTTGGAGTCTCACTCTGTCGACCAGACTGGAGTGCAGTGGCCGCTCCCGGCCCCCACAGCCTCCACCTGCTGGGCTCCGGCGATCCTTCCGCCTCAGCCTTCCAAGTAGCTGGAACTACAGGTGTACACTACCGCGCCCGGCTATTTTTTTTTTTATTTATTGTAGAGATGAGGTCTCGCCAAGTTGCCCAGGCGAGTCTCGAACTCGCGGGCTCAAGCATTTCACTCACCTCAGCCTCCCAAAGTACGAGATTACAGGCTGAGCCACCAAGCCCGGCTGCTTGAGTACTTTCAAAAAAGGCTAGTGTGTGATAAGTCTTTATTAGAACTTCTATGTGAATCTTCCAGAGATTTCTTTAAAGTATAGAGGATAGACTGACATAGAGGTCTGTCTCTACTTATTCTTCACAATATCCCCAAAATATATTAATAATATTTTTTTTCAAAATTTCACTGATGTAATATGAATAAATCTTTAGTTTGATTATTGAATCTTTTGCCTGTTTAATCACCTCTGTTGTCTAACATTGAACATTTATTAAATGCTTTGTGCCTCATGCTTTTTAAATAGGTGAATCCTCCAAAAACATCTTATGAGATTAGATTCTATTGGTATACCCGTTTCACAGATGAAATAAAGAGGCTTAGGAGAAAAAGTAACTTGCTCATGGTAGTATCTTAGAGACGTTAATTTGCTTGCTTTGGTCACATGGCATTTTAGTGACCAAGCTAGAGTTTTAACCTAGTCTGATTCAATGCTTAACTTCTTTTTTTGTTTGTTTGTTTTTTGTTTGAGTTGGAATCTCACTCTGTCGCCCAGGCTGGAGTGCAGTGGCACGTTCCAGGCCACCACAACCTTGACCTGCTGGACTCCAGCGATCCTTCCGCCTCAACCTTCCAAGTAGCCAGAAGGACAAGTGCGCACTACCACACCCAGCTAATTTTTTTTGATTTATTGTAGATACGAGGTCTTGCCACGTTGTCTGTGCTGGTCTCGAACCTGCAGGCTCAGGCAATCCGTTTGCCTCGGCCTCCCAAAGTGCTGGGATTATAGACTGAGTAAACGAGCTGGCCTCAATGCTTAACTTCTAAGTCATACCACCTACCATATGATAGATTTTTATTACCCTGATTTTGGTTGTTCTTTGACTATCTTAAAAATGCTAGTTTCTCATTCTTCCAAGTCTGCATTATGGATGAATTTTTGAGGTTCACATAATTAGAAAAAATTTTTTTATACTTTAGAAAACATTGTTTGTGGCTGGGTATAGTGGCTCACGCCTCTAATCTTGTACTTTGAGAGGCCGAGGTGAGAGGATTGCCTGAGCCCTTGGGTTCAAGACCAGCCTGGACAACTTGGCGAGACCTCATCTCTACAATAAATCAAAAATTAGCCAGGCATTGTGGCGTGTGCCTGTAGTTCCAGCTACTTGGAAGGCTGAGGTGGAAGGATCACCTGAGTCCAGCGGGTCAAGTCTGCAGTGGCTGGACACATGGCACAGCCCTCTAGCCTGGGTGACAAAATGAGACTCCAACTCAAAAAATAAATAAGTAAATAAATAAATAAAATATTGTACACTGAAAAGTATTCTAATCTAGTTGACTGTAGATAAATCTAAATTTTGCTAAATAATTCTCTGTTTTAGCCGGGCTCGGTGGCTCAGTCTGTAATCCCAGCGCTTTGGGAGGCTGAAGTGAGTGGATTGCCTGAGCCCGTGGGTTCGAGACCCGCCTGGGTAAGTTGGCGAGACCTCATCTCTACAATAAATCAAAAAATGAGCCGGGTGTGGTAGCGTGCGCCTGTAGTTCCAGCTACTTGGAAGGCTGAGGCAGAAGGATCGCCGGAGCCCAGCAGGTCGAGGCTGCGGTGGCCAGGAGCAGCCCCTGCACTCCTGTCTGGGCGACAGAGTGAGACTCAACTAAAAAAAAAAAAAATTCTCTGTTTCCTTTCCAAGTTTGTGATTTCTAATTTCATAATTGTTCAAGGATTGTGTGGACATCAGGAAGTTGAAGTTAAATATGTGGATTTTGGTAATACTGCAAAAATAACACTCAAAGAGCTGCGTAAAATAACGGATGAGTTTCTGAATCCCCCAGAGAAGGTAATCTACCTATTATGAACCTAGGGTTAGAATATTAGCACAAATATAGAAATATTTTTAGAAGTTATTTTCACTATAGAAATGTTCTGTTAACCACCATTTTTGTCTGTAAATAGTTTCTGATACATGAACCATAGACAAATGTTGCTAGGGTTACTGTTGAAGAAATAATGTATATCTTGACAAATAAGGATTAATTATAAGCATTACTAATATTTGTATATTTGTGTCTTAATAAGTACTTACTGACCTGCAGCTTTGAATATATCATTTTGAGATATTGTAAATTGTAGTCAGAGTTTCATGTTCATGGTATATCGAGTGAAAAAAGCTCATCTCAGAAGTACTTTTACTGGGATCCCATTTATGTCTAAGTATCTATAATATATGTGTACAATAGAAAAGATGGAGAGGATCTGTAGAGAACTTTACCTTGCTTATCTCTGGAGAGGACAGCAAGAAGAGACTTTATTTCCTAATTTATATACTCCTGTGGTATTGATTAAGCTACATTTTTTACTTTAAGAAATGTGTAAGCTGGGCTCGGTGGCTCAGCCTGTAATCCTGCGCCTTGGGAGGCTGAGGTGAGTGGATTGCCTGAGCCTGCGGGTTCGAGACCCGCCTGGGCCACTTGGCGAGACCTCATCTCTACAATAAATCAAAAAATTAAGCCGGGCTCAGTGGCTCAGCCTGTAATCCCGCGCCTTTGGGAGGCTGAGGTGAGTGGATTGCGATGAGCCCGCGGGTTCAAGACCCGCCTGGGCAGCGCAACCTCGTCTACAATAAATCAAAAAATCAGCCAGGCGTGGTAGCGCATGCCTGTAATTCCGGCTACTTGGAAGGCTGAGGCGAAAGGATCACCAGAGCCCAGCAGGTCGAGGCTGCGGTGGCCGGGAGCGGCCACTGCACTCCAGTCTGGGCGACAGAGTGAGACTCCAACTCAAAAAAAAAATAAAATTAGCTGGGCGTGGTAGCGCATGCCTGAAGTTCCAGCTACTTGGAAGGCTGAGGCGGAAGGATCGCCAGAGCCCAGCAGCTCGAGGCTGCGGTGTCCGGAGCGGCCACTGCACTCCAGTCTGGGCAATAGAGTGAGACTCCAACTCAAAAAAAAAAAAGAAATGTGTAGTATAGAAAAAACTTAAAAATATAGATGAGCAAAAAGAAGGGAATAATTCAGAATCATTGTTCAGTGTTTTTGGCATATACACTTCCACAATTCTTCTGTGTTTTTAACAATTATAGGAACAGCCTATAAATAGCCCTATAACGTGCTTTTCACAATTAACGTATTGTGTCTGTTAATATAGCTTAGTGAGTGCTTGTTATTCCAGTATATAAATGTGCAACAATTCATTCAGCCAAACACTCTGTTGATTCTAATTATTTGTATTTATAAAGTACTTTTGTAGACATTTTCACACATTTCTTTCTAAATACGTATAAAATTCAAGCAGAAAGGTTAGGGGGGTTTTTTGGATTTTTTTGAGCCAGAGTTTCACTCTGTTGCCCAGGCTGGAGTGCAGTGGCACGCTCACGGCCACTGTAGCCTCGACTTGCTTGTGCTCAGGCGATCCTTCCTCCTCAGTCTTCCAAGTAGCTGGAACTACAGGCACACACCACCATGCCCAGCAAATTGTTTGATTTATTGTAGAGTCGTGCTCTCACCAAGTTGCCCAGACTGGTCTTGAATGCCTGGGCTCAGGCAATCTTCTCACCTCCGCCTCTCAAATTGCTGGGATTACAAGCATGAGACACTGTGCCCGGTTAAAAGATTAGTTTTGTACAGACTTACATAAAACTTTAATCCTAAAGTAACTAGAAATTAAGCTTATTTTTTTAATGGTGCAATTTTTGTTTGACACAGGCAATTAAATGTAAGCTGGCCCATATTGAGCCACGTGAAAGGACAATGCAGTGGTCAAAAGAGGCTAAAGAAAAATTTGAAGAAAAGACTCAAGATAAATTTATAACATGTTCGGTTATCAGTAAGACCGTTTTGTTTTTACTTGTTATGTAATCACATAATTTTAAATAAGAATAGTATGATTATGTAACATTTGTCAAATCTTAGGATACATTCAAGGTGCCATCAGTAGCAGTAAAAGATAAGATTTGTTGAGAATTAGGTACAATGGAATTATATCTTCTGTAGACTCTAGAGTCCAAAGTCAGCACATGGGACAAAAATTTCCATAAAAAATCAAGTCACGCTTGACATGGCCCCATGAAAGGCCCTACAGGTAGGAATTAGCTGCTTTTATTTGTTTGCATTTTACTGGATTTCCTTCCCTGTCCTTAATGTAGTGGATGCTAGGGATTAACTTCCAGAAAAGTAAGGTGAGGTGGGATGTGATCGGTAAAGAGATTTTGTTTGTTGTTTTTTGTTTTATTTGGCTTAGCTGAATTAACTGTAGGCTCTTAGCAGATTTTGGAAAAAGTTATTCCTTTTTTGAAATAGGGTCCAAAAGCACAGTCCATGATTTTGTAATATAACAAATTCTGAAAATCAAAAATATAAGAGCAAAGTCTGTCCTGAATCGGTATGAGGTTACATATAGTCTTTACCTCCTTCAGGGTGAATAGTAGTATATCCCACTTTGAGACGACGATGTGTGTTTGTGAGCTGCTGCTCAGTCTCTGCTGGGGCATTGCACATATGATGCATATCATGTAACTTTTCTCAATTGGAAGAATTCTGAATTCTGAAGTATGAGTTTTGGATAGAGGAGTTGGGAATCTGGTGTTTATTTGATATTTTGACCTGTTCCAACGCTATAGCAAGCACTGGCTGTGGTGGACTGAATGAGTACTAGTGCAGGATACATAAGCCCACGTTTAGTGTTGATATAGGACTTCCAAAGGTCGTTTTTTTTTTCACTTTTATCACACTGTCATTGAATGAACCCAACCATCATGAGATTATTAGTCTGTTTTCCATGAGGAAATTGATTAGACATGAACAAAGTCACAACCTAAAAATGATAGTGTATCTCTGATGACTTACTCACTTTGAAACAAGAAGTTCTGAAGAAAGTGTCATGAAAAAGGAATGTGATTATACAAATTGCATACTATTCTATGGAATGTTATGTCTGGCTTCTCAGATGAAGCGCGAAGTACAGCCATTTTAGTCAGTCGCCACTTTGGCCTCTGTGACTGCTTTCCAGCTTTTCTTTTGGCATCGTGTTCTGCTGGTTCTCAGCACCTCCCTTGGATATGCTTCTGTGGACAGCCCCTCAAGACCCAAGATTACATGCTTGTAATCGTCTTCTCTCTTTCTCACTTAGTGATTTGTTACATCAGTAACATCTAAACCTAGTTGTACCACAGTTATTAACCTAGATGAGTTGAAGTGAGGTGTGCCAGAGGCCCCGCCCAACCAGAGCTGCCTTTCCCTATCCCCTTACTGCGGTAAGGTTGAGAGTTCAGGACCTTCACAACAGAGTGAAGGACTGCAGATGAATGGGAGCGCCACTCTACTTCTTTTGGATGGAGAATAGTGTAGGGAGGGTGATGAAGGTGTGCAGAACACAGGGACTGGCCCTGTTGTAATAAAGAACTTCAAGAAACCACATAACTGAAGTTCACACAAGAGATGGAAAAGCAGGGAGATCAACATTTATTAATCTAAAGCCTTTTGTTTCTAGATAATTTATTTGGGCCATTGAAAAGTAGCCGCAAATGAGTTCTTCAACTCCTGAAAAAAAAGCTTTATAATATGTGTTCTTATAACTGGGTGTTATAGACTGTTACTGCTATTAATGGTTATCTTTTTATGTATAATCATCATTCTGAATAGCAGCTACCAGCTACTGTTTTGGAAAGGTATAGGTATACACTGATCTCAGTGAATATTTAAGAGATGTTTTCTTTAAAAAAAATCCTCTCTTTATCATGTATTCAGATACTAAGCAAGTATACATATACCATATATAAGTAAATAGACAAGAGATATAAACTTTGTCCTAAGTTAACTCCCAGTCTAGTTTAAGAAATAGATCTGATAAACAAAAGAGCTAAAGGTTAGATGGTTTGCCTTAAAAAACATGAGAACAGGAAAAAATTCCTATTAATTGGGGTTCTAGACTGAGTGTTTGTTGTTTTAAGCTCTGTGCCATTTCTGTAAAAGCCATAAGCCTTTACAGATAGTCAGTGGCCTGAACTAACTTTCATTCACATTTGTCCTCCTGGAACTTGGTTGAATTCCACTTCTTCAATAAACATATGTTAATTTATCTATTTTTACTCTAAAAGCTTTAAATTTATTTTGATTCAGTCTAGAACAAACAGCATACAATAACCTAAAATAAAATGTTCACTAATTTGTGTATGCTGTAGATAATATTGAGAATTTATTTATATCTGCAAAATGATACTTTAAGTCCTAGGGGAGACTATGATGTTATTCAGCAAGAAATCTCATATCTGCAAAATGAATTAGATTTCCAATTTTATTTAATTTTCTTTTATTTTTTTTTTTGGAGATGGGATCTTACTCTTTCACCCAGGCTGGAGTACAGTGGTGTAATTATAGCTCACTGCAGCCTTAAACTCCTGGGCTCAAGCAATCCTTCTGCCATAGCCTCCCAAGTAGCTACAATTTTTAAATTGTAGCCTTATTTAATGTATTTTGCAACATATCTGCTTCTTCCTCCAAACTAGTCTTAATGGTTTTACAGAAATTCTGGAAGATAATGTGCTCTCAGTTGAACTTTTTGATTCCTGTGGTGCTCCTGGAATCACTGCTATTAGTATTAATGACCAGCTAGTCAAAGAGGGCCTAGCATCTTATGAAGTCGGGTAAGTAGACATATAAACCTTCACTTTTAGTTCACATGTAACATTTTAATTGAAAGAAGGGAAATTGGCATATTACTCCCCACTACATATCTGCTTATGCTGTAGACCTGGGAATTTTCCTTGTTCCTGGGTCAGGAAAAATAATGAAAATAATTAGAGTCATTAGTCTAATGAGGAGTAGAGTGGCTTTTCCCTCCATCTCTAAGGAACCCGGAAACTGAGAGAAAGGCTTCTAGAGATGAAGGGCACTTCTAAGAAAAGAAGACTGGCATCTTATTTCTAAGGGAACATCTGTTTTGGTGCCCCCATGCCTGGGTGAGAAGGAAGCTGGCAAGAGAAATGTCAGGATAGATAATAAGCATGGTAGTCAGGCAGTCTAGATTCCCATTTGTAGAAATGTGAATTTTTCTGGGTTCAAGTGAATATTTTGAATAGGTACAGACTTGAACCACTGTACTGATACCCAGAACAGGCTGGTGGTTGGGGTGACCCAAGAGCAGAGTGGAGTGGGGACAGGCAGGCTGTTCTGAGATCAAGACAAGGAATTCTTCTATAGTAGGGCTTATGCATTGGGGGTGGCCCCTGGAAGTCTTCTGAATAATTCCCCCGCATAGTCTTCAAGAAAGCCAGTACGTGGGTAGCACCCACACATGCTGCCGCCGTAAGCCAGAGAAACAGTGGCTCCTGTGGACTCCTATAGTATGAGCCGTCTGTGGACATCTTCTCTGCATGCACTACATGAAGAGCTAGTTGCAGGAGAGGGAGGGAAAGAAATGAGAGTAAACATTCAAACTGTGTTGACAATCTTTTTAAAGTCAGGGTTATTGAGGTATAACTTATATATGGTAAAAAAAAAAAAATGAACCCTTTTTAGGTGCACAGTTAAATGAATGTTGACAAACATATAGAGTCATGTAACTATCATCACACTCAAGCTATAGACCTGAGCAACTACAAATGTAAATATTTTGTATACTACTCTTTTTTGTTAACTTTCATTATTTTTCAGATATACCCCCAAAGATCATTCTAAAAATAATATTGAAGTATGGGATCCTTCTCCAGAAGAAATTATTTCATACGAAGTAAACAACTTAACACTTATGTCTGCAAAAACTGTATCTAATGAGAATTTCCAGACACTTTATAATAAGGAACTGCCTGTGCATATCTGTAATGTAATATCTCCTGAGAAGATTTATGTCCAGTGGTTATTAACAGAAAACTTACTTAATAGGTATGATATATAAGGAAAACATTGCACATTTTATTCTTTCTATATTTTTGTTTCAAGGATCTCAAAGTCATAAATGTAGAATTTTAAAAGCCAGATTATTTTAACTAATCTCTAAACTAGTTGGAAGTTATGAATAAGAGTGTCCTCTTGTTTATTTTCACTGTATTTAGAATTTATTCATTCCACAAATACTTACCGAACACCTACCATACTATAGTCAGTATTCTAGGTGTTGGCAGTATAGTGGCCAAAACACAGACAAGTCTTTGCTAAGTTCTAGTAGAGGGAGAGACAGTGAACAGATAGCATGTTTAGAGTGGCTGATGCTAAGTGCAATAGGGAAAAAATAAATCTTTGGAGAAGGAAGGCAATTTTAGGAGGGCCAGAGTGGCATAGCCATAGTGACACTTGAAACAGGCCCTGAAAGAGGAGAGGGATTTAGCACGTGAGTGCTTGAGGGAGGGGAACCTCAGGCAGAGGGAAGAGCTAGGTCAGAGGCTAAGATGGAGATTTGTGTGGTACTTTCAAGGAATAAATAAGGTGTCCAGGTGGCTGAAGTGGCACGAGCAAAGGGGATAGTAGAAAATATGTGATCAGTGAATTGTTTATCATAAGAAAGAGTGTGGAAAGTTAAATATTATTTATCTTCATATAGTTTGGAAGAAAAGATGATCGCTGCTTATGAAAACTCAAAATGGGAACCTATTAAGTGGGAAACTGATATGCACTGTGCTGTTAAGATCCGAGATAAAAATCAGTGGCGAAGAGGCCAGATCATCAAAATGGTTACAGATACACTGGTAGAGGTAAATTGCAGAATTAAAAATATCATTGTGAAGGTGAATGTAGTTTGTATTTTTTTCTAGAGTTATTTTACCCAGTTTTTATTATGATTTTCAGTTTGCAAAAAGAAAAAAATTTTAAGTGTTGTCTTTCCCTAGACTTAAAGTTACTGTTTTTTTAGGTCTTGCTGTATGATGTGGGTGTTGAACTAGTAGTGAATATTGACTGTTTAAGAGAACTTCAAGAAAATCTAAAGACAATGGGAAGACTATCATTGGAATGCTCTCTTGTTGACATCAGGTAGTTTTTAGTTGAGCAATATTCTCATTATTGAATATAATTATTTTAAATATTTTGGATGGGTTTGTGACAGTTTTTTTATTTTTATTTTTTATTTATTTGTTTATTTATTTTTAGGTTTTTTGTTTTGTTTTTTTTTTTAGTTGGAGTCTCACTCCATCGCCCAGACTGGAGAGCAGTGGTATGCTCATGGGCACCCCAGCATCAACCTGCTGGGCTCTGGCGATCCTTTCGCCTCAGCCTTCCAAGTAGCTGGAACTACAGGCGTGCGCTATTACAATTAGCCCGGCTAATTTTTTTTAATTTATTTTAGAGACGAGGTCTCGCCAAGTTGCCCGGGCTGGTCTCGAGCCCACGGGCTCAGGCAATCCACTTGCCTCGGCCTCCCAAAGTGCTAGGATTACGGACTGAGCCACTGAGCCTGGCTTTGTGTCAGTTTTAATTTTGCTAAGGTGCTGTGAAATTTTCCTAAAATCTAGTTATACTAGGGTTTTAAGAAGAAGGAAAGATAAAAATTTGGAACACATAAATTTAGTGGCATTAAGAAATAGAGATAGGTGAGTATGAAAGGTATCTAGATAGAATACAAACTGTTGAATATAAAAAACTTTGAGAAACAACAAAGGCTGTCTTTCATTGTACCTGACTGGAGCCATCGCATCTGTAATGATACAGGTGGGCAGTGCAGTCACAAGTTACAATATATAGGTACTGATATTTCCACTGGTGTTTCCATCTATTGCATTTATGTTCTTTTTTATTTCACAAATTTAGAATTGCATGGAAAGCTAAAAAATGTAAATTACCAAAAAGAATGAATTGTAGAGAATTGTGGGAAAATGGAAGAATCTTTTTTTGTTTTTTGTTTGTTTTTGTGGAGTTGGGTTTTGCAATCCTTCCAGCTTGGCCTCACAAAGAACTGGAATTACAGGCGTGAGCCACCATGCCTAACCCAGAATTCCACTACAAAAACAGAGCAACTTGAACAGCAAAACTAAAGACTACACGGTCAATATATACAACAAAAGTAGGTGACAAGTCACCCCTAGGAGCCCCTAGATATGAGCAGATTTGGCACACCAGGAACCAGGACCCTGATGGTACCAGCATTTGTGGGGAGGACTCAGGGCACGCTATTTGAGACATTAGGGAATATGATGAGGACATAACACAGTGAGTGTGTATCTAATTGATGTGTTAAACATGTACAATGACTCAAAAGTACTTATAACATACCTACTTTCTAGGGGTCCTCATTGTAGCTGCAGAACAAATATACATCAATAAGTTAGCATGTAATATAAGCCCTAATTAGAATAAAGTGATGAACAGTGGCTATGAAAAATGGAGAGGAAAATTGTGAAAATAATAAAATAAATCCATGTTGAGCTCTCACTACATATTTTGGTGGCTGATACTATGAGTGTGTGTATATGTAATGTTTCTTGTATATTTCACTATCCCATGCTATTGGTCATAAAGCAAGTTGTCATTTTGTCTTAGACCAACTGGTGGGAGTGACAAGTGGACAGCAACAGCTTGTGACTGTCTTTCATTGTACCTGACTGGAGCCATCGCATCTGTAATGATACAGGTGGGCAGTGCAGTCACAAGTTACAATATATAGGTACTGATATTTCCACTGGTGTTTCCATCTATTGCATTTATGTTCTTTTTTGTTGAAAAAGTAACAGCAAATGATTTGGATTTTGTTGCATATTTTATTGGTTTATTTCAAGGTATAATACCTGTTCAATAATAGATGTACCACAAATGATTATATGAATGAGTGAAAATATTTCTAAAGTAATATTCTTTTTTTTTCAGTCGGAGTCTCACTCTGTTGCCCAGGCTGAAATGCAGTGGTGCAGTCACAGCTCACCACAACCTTGACCTCCTGGGCTTAGGTTATCCTTCCACCTCAGCCTTCTGAGCAGCTGGGACTACAGGTGCACCAGCACATTCAGCTCATTTTTTAATTTTTTTGTAGAGATGACGTCTCACTATGTTGCCTGGGCTGGTCTCAAACTTCTGGACTGACTCAAGCAATCCTCCCAGCTCAGCTTCCCAAAGTGCTGAGATAACAGGCATGAGCCACCGCACCCAACCTTTAGAGTAATATTCTTGAGTTTGTAATTTGTTAAAAATATAACGTGTATGCTAGAGTTTATTTCTAAAGCCAATTGGTATTCTTTTGCTAAACTGGAAGATTAGTTTCTAGTTAAATCATATTAACTGCGTGTCCCAAAGTTTGTGTGTGGGTGGATTTGAAAAGAGGCATGTATTTTCAGAACATTTAAAAAATTATTGTCCTGTGATATAAAAGCAGCTAAGAGGTAAATATTCTTTGTTTTCTTTACTTTTTTCTAATTTACACACATTTTATTTCATTAATGATTTGAATTTTCTTGTAGAATTGAATTTTAATGTTACTTTGTCCTTTCTGTATGAATTTTCTTCATTTTTATAATTTTCATATGAAACAGAATGTATACTCTGTAGTTCTTTTGCTTTTTGTAGGGGAAAAAAGGCACGCTTGGAAAATATATTTTGATTTTGTAATTTGCAGAGAGTTTAGGGAAATAGAGAAACTTAACTGGTGGTGTGTTCTCTACCTCACCACTGTGGGATTGAAAATAAAATTTTGGGTTTGCTTCTTATTTTGTTTTTGGTAAACTTTACCTTGACAGTGGGGGTCTTTCTGGTATATTTTACACACACAAAAAGCTGGTTCCTGTTGACTCTCTTCCATGCTGTTTTCTTTCTCTTTTTGGGGGGGAGGTCAGAGTCTCACTCTGTCGCCCAGGCTGGAATGCGGTGGCACACTCACGGCCACCCCAGCGTTGGCCTGCTCGCCTCCTGCAGTCCTTCCGCCTCAGCCTTCCAAGTAGCCAGAACTACAGTCATGTGCTACCAAGCCTGGCTAATTTTTTATGTATTGCAGAGACAGGTTCTCGCCAAGTTGCCCGGGCTGGTCTCAAACCTGCTGGCTCAGGCAATCCACTTGCCCCAGCCTCCCAAAGTGCTGGGATTACAAACTGAGCCACCGAGCCCAGCCCCTTGCTGTTTTCTCTCTGATATATGCAGATATCAATATAACTTTACTCAGTTGGGAAATTCTTTTTCTTGCTTAGAAAAATGTACATTGTTGATACATTTGCATTTTTTTGCCTCATATTTACTCTGCTCTTAAATCACTGCAGGAAAACAACACGACGTGGCCACTACCTGTGAAAATCTTCTGCAGAGATGAAAAAGGAGAGCGTGTTGATGTTTCTAAATATTTGATTAAAAAGGGTTTGGCTTTGAGAGAAAGGAGGTATAAACCTAAACATTTTTACATCAGTCTGTGCTGGATGCCTGTGTAGATCTTTCTGTGTGTGTGCTTTCAGACCTCAGCTGCATGTCATTTGCTCTGAAAGGTTTGTGTGCTAACCTGTGGAGTCAGCTCAGAAGCCAGCCCCTTCAGAATTGTTCATTTCTTTATTCAGGCCCATCAGCTTTTCACACTCCAGCCCCCTACTGACATGTTTGCTTTCATACTTTCCTCTTTTCTTTGAAATTTATGCTGTAAACCCAAGAAACAGAACAGTAATGACTACCAGATCCAAGCCCTTTGGCATTCTTTGCTTAGACAGAAATGTTTAAGCTTTGTTTTAGGATTTCGGATGAGTATATTTCAAAGTGTATTTATGAGAAACAAGAATATGTAGCAAAATCAATAATTCAAAGATCCTTTCAGGTACTGAGTGTGGGGTTTAGGTACTTGTGATCAGGAGACAGGATCAGGATGTTGGCGTAGCGCTAGCTTACTCTCTCCTCTCTCTCTAGAGACTCAGATGTATGTTGGAATTGCATAGCCACTTTGTATCACACACGGCTAGATCTCCTTAGAGGTAGTTGCCTTATTTGCACCAGACCCCCATCCCTGATGAAAGAGAGTGAAAAATCAGCAATGAAGGGAGACATGAGGTAGTTGGCTAAGTGTGGTAGATGCTACCTGAGCTGCCAGGCATTAGATGAAGCTAGGGACCACATCTTCACTCCCACGTGTGGCTCTTTTGGGTTCATTGTCTTTAGGCTAAAGCAGTTCCTCGATAAAAGAAATGTTGAAATTGATAATGCTAGGCAAGTTAATACTACTGATATTACCACCAGTTGTGATGTTCTTTAATGTTTTTGTAGACTAAAACTACTAGCTATTTTAAGGCAGAAGCAGAGGGGATTTGGGGGTTACTTGAGGAATTAGGTAGCTGATAAAAGCCGGTTTCCTTTTAAAAGTATGGAAAATCAGAAGAAACAAAAACCTATGATTCTGCTAAAACATAACCAATGTTAATATTTCCTTCTAGTAATTTTTTTCTTTTCTTTTGAGTAGGAGTCTCACTCTCGCCCAGGCTGGAGTGCAGTGGCATGCTCACAGCCACCGTAGCCTTGGCCCTCTGGATCAGGTGATCCTTCCACTTCAGCTTTCCAAGTAGCTGGAACTACAGGCGCGTGCCACCCTGCCCGGCTAAATTTTTTATTTATTATAAAGATGAAGTCTTGCTAAGTTGCCCAGGCTAGTGTTAAACCCCTGAACTCAGGCAGTCCTCCTACCTCCGGTTCCCAAAGTGCTGGGATTGCAGACATGAGCCACCACACCTAACTCCTTCTAGTATTTTTTTTTTGTGCAATACACCTACTTTTTTCTAATTGTAAGGGAATAACTTGAAGTAGAAAATTCAGTAAATATAGCATATTTGCACTAACAACTAATAGCTGAGTACTACCCTTTTTTAAAAAAAAGACATATGCCATTTGTATTACTTTATGAATGCTATTAATAGGTTGCTAGATGAATACGGTCTATCTGTGGACCAAGTTAAAATCAACTTGAAGGTGTTGTATTTTCCAGTAACATTTTACTCATTGTACAGTACTTGGGATATACTTATTATGAGATTTTAAGAGAGAATAGTATATAAAGAGAGATAGCATGCCAAAAAAAGGTATACGCATTTTAAGAAAGGGAAAACTGTATTAAAATTGTAATACTCAATATAAACTGATAACAGAAGATGAATGCAAGTCACATTTGACTTCTGCATTTACAAGAGGTGCTCAAAGTGGTTACCACATCCACATCCAGGCACTTCTGATTACAGCTAACTAAAAGTAATACATAGATAACATCTCTTAAAATACATTTTTTTGGCACCTCTGGTCTGAGGATAGTAATTTAAAACCTTTAAATGAAATTATGTTTCTCTTTCCTCATCAGTCTCATTTATAATTCAAAATAATTTTCATTATAACATAAATTATGCTAATTTTCATGTAACAAATTAGACAAGTATGTCCTAGACTAAAGCAAATATTTTCTTTAAATTTCAAATATAATTAAAGGGTTACTTTTTTATTGCTTTCCCCAGAATTTTATGTTTGCTTATGTTTGGATATGTTCTTTTTTGGATGTTACAGAATTAATAAATTACCCAACAGCCATTCATTATCTGAGAAGTCTCTGGAACAAGAAGTCTCCCTGGAGCAAGAAGATTCAATAGATACTAAGTGTATTAAAATGAACTTGAACCCTGACAGAAAAACTGCTGACATAATCAGTGAACACAGGGTATCTGAATTTAAGGAGAAAATTCCAGAACCAAGAACCACTGGATGCTATAAACCACCAGCTATTCCTAACACGAAAGTATTTGAGGCAATAGTCAGCTGCATTGGTGATGATGGAACTATATTTGTAATACCTAAACTGTCAGGTAAGATCTTCTGTGTCAGTAAAAGTAGACCTAGCTCCAGTTGTCCAGTAGATAGACATGGATTGAAATGCCTCGGGCAAGTAATTAACCCTTTTGAGCTTCTTTTTCATAGGGTTGTAAGGAAGGTTAAATGATTTCATACAATGCATGTGAAGTGCTTTTAACAATGCTTAGCACATAAAGATCCTCAATGAAGTTTTTTCATTATTATCCTAACATAGCAAGCAGTGTTGTGTATTATAATTATGTGAGTGTGTTCTCAGTATAAAAAGAAATAAATTTAAGGCAGATTGAACAGCCTTCCTGAATAAGTCAGGTCAAATGTGTATATATTTTCCAAATTAACATTTACTGAGTTGGCATGAAACTTAAGAATATACCAAGCTCCAAAACGAAGTGACCCCACACCCTGAGAGGTGAACACATGCCAAAGAGGACGTTGATCCCAGAGTGGGTTCATCTCTATATACCTTGAACATCACCTTTGATAGTGACACAAAGTTTAAGAAGAGGGAAATAAAGCCCAAGGTCACTTCACTCAAAGTGGGAAATCTAGCAGGAAACCCTCGCTTGGAGATGGCGTCCCAGAGGATCACTCACACAGGTCAGCATGCTGGCTCACTAAAAATGACAAAAAACTGCTCAAATGAATGTTTTATGTGTTTATAAAATGTTATAAATGTGAAGGCATTTAAATAAAAATATGAAGATGAGTATCCCAGGATGAGAAACAGCATCACCTGAGCTATATTGTAGAAGACCTGTGAACCCCGCTTGAGTGTGTCCTGTTCTTACCACCCAGGACATGACTCACTTCCTAGCATCTACTATTATCATTTCTGGTGTAGAAGGCCTGTGGGCCCTGCTTGAGTATGTCCTGCTCTCACTGCCCAGGACACAGCCCACTTCCTGTATCTACCATTATCATTTCCTATGTAGAAGGCCTACAACCCCTGCTCAAATATATCCTGCTCTCACCACCCAGGACACGACCAGCTTTCTGCATCTACCATTATTGTTTCCAATGTAGAAAGCCCATGAGCCCCACTCAAGCGTGTACCACTCCCACTGCCCAGGATGTGGCCAGCTTCCTGCATTTGCCATTATGATTTCCTTTGTAGATCGTAAACAACAAAAATGTATACTTTTTTGTGACTTGGCATCAAAATGTTTGAGATTTATATGCCTTGATGAATCTAACTATATTTCATTTTTATGAATTAATAGTAGTCCAGTGAATTATTATATATCTATCTAGTCTGTTGATGGATATGAATGCTTCTAAAGTTTTTTGCAATTACAAAAATACTGCTGTGAATGTTCTTGTACCTGTTTCTTGGAACACACAAGCAAAATTTTTCTAGGGGACCAATCCAGTGAGCAGACTTGGTGGATTATTTAGGATTGTATATGATTACCTCTTCTAGGTAATATCAAATTGTTTTTCAAAGTGGTTTGTAACAATTTATACTCAGCACTAGCAGTGCAGTGAGAATTTTCATTACTTCCCATCCTTACTAACACTTGGTATTGTCAGATTAATATTTGCCAATCTAGTGGGCATGAAACCATCTCTCACCATGGCTTTAATTTGCATTTGCTTGATTAGTTATGGGATTGAACATCTTTCGTTCTGTTTGAGTCCTTAGTATTCTCACATTTATGGAATGTCCCTGTTTTTTGTTCATTTTCCATTAAGTCATTACTTTCTGATTCTTAGTTCTTAATATATCCTCAATCTTGTCTGGGTTTTATGTGTTGCAGATATCATCTCTCAGTTTCTCACTTGTCTTCTTCTCAGTGTCTTTTTGAGGTTTCTGATTAACAGAAACCTCATTTTAATGCCATTTTTATGCCATTTTATCCGTTTTCTTGTTTTGGTATCTCATATTAAAATCCTTTCTTACTCAGAGATCAGGAAGGTGTTTCATTATATGATCTTGTAAAAAAATGTTTATAATTTTGTTATTTATGTTAAGTCTTTGAACCATCCTGGAGTTGACTTTTTGGTAGATGTAGAGAAGAGATTGAATTTCACTTTTTATAGGTTTAATCAGTTGTTCCAGACCATCTACCTAATATTTCACTCATTTCTCACTGATCTGTAGTGCCTCCTTTGTCAAAGATTAGTGTTGCATATGTATGGTAGTTGTTTCTGAACTTTCTCTTCTGTTTTATCTCTCTGTTTGGCTGTCCCTGCCCCAGCACCACAATTTTTCCCTAACCTAGCCTATCCTGCTTGTAACGTGTATATACCTTACTTGTTCTCTATATCACTTGAAGTCCATGGGAGCCAGTTGCCCCTGGTTCTTCTTTAGGTACACGTTGGCTCCAAGCCGTGTGTTTTCTCACCATACCCTGTTGTTTCTACGGGACACACTGTGTGCAACATGTTGTGGGAGGCAGAGTTAGGCTAGGGGAAGGAAAACTTTTTTGAGAAACACCATGGCTTTGAAATATGGATAGATATAGATGTGAAAAAAAGTGATAAACCTTTTTAGAGTTAGAAACTTTAGCATAGAAAAAGGAAATAACTCACACAAAGATAGGAATAAATAAAATAATAAAATAAAGGGGTCCGGTGGGCTGGAAGAATAGGAGAATGGAGTTTAGTAAGAATAAAGGAGTCTGGATAGGCTGGCAGAAAGTCACTGGGGTCTTAGCCTCATGATATGTCCAAGCTGCCACCCAGGACTTTCCCTCCTCCTCCACCATGGCAGTATGTTTGTGCATTTATAAACCTTGGGATCCTTGAGAATGTAACAATCCTGGAGCTCAAGTGGCAGAATTTAGGACTTAGAGGCTCCACAGTGAGCAGACATCCTGGGTTCTCCAGCCCAGAGGGAGGAGGAACAGCATGGTTCCGAAAGGCTACAGAGGCCCCTCTCAGACCAGGACCAGCACAGACGACTGGCCTCCCTTCATGGTGGCCCAGCGGGGGACAGTTCCAGCTGTGTAAGGCCTAGCACTCTTACAAGTTCAGAGGTTCTCTCAGGAAAAAGAACACAGAAGTCTAATTACTTAGAATGAGAAATGACAATATGTGGGTGGTGCTTGAGGATTCTGAGAATCTTCATGTCCTTCCTGAGGCCTCCTTCCAGAGGCCTCTTGACTACAGCCTGGGCCAGCAGAACACCCTGGGATGTCCACCTGTGCACAAGGGTGTGGTAGCTATGAGTCCACTGAAGTTTCTCTCTCATCTGTTGATCCCTAAATACATTCTTTAATTTGAAAGACAGAATAAACCTGTGCAATTGGCTGTTCCAGGAGAAGCGAACAATGTTTGAGACCTGTAATCATAGTACTTCACCCAGAAGCTTTGCTTGACATATGTAAATAGTCATTGCTCAAACTGGTGGGCTCTTGTGTGCCAGGCAGTGTGCTAGACACTCTACATCTTGTCCTGCTGCAATGCTGATGATGCAGGTAGGTGCTATTGTACTCAATCTGCAGAAGAGTCAATTGAGGCTTGTGGAGGTAGGGGACTACCCCCGATCACACAGAGAAAGCAGTAGGACTGGGATGGGAACTATTTCAGAGCTTGCTATCAAGAGTATATATTTATTGTGAAAATAATGGACTAGTTAGCAGTAAAAGTAAAATTTTTAATTTATAATCCCAGCATCATACTGTAGAGCAGCACATAGCTTGTGTTCTGTTTTACTTAATTGTGCTGTCAAGCATCTCAAATTGGTAATTCTTTGATATTAGGCTCTCTGGCATGTGTTCAGAGCTCTTTATGATGTTTACACTCTCAAAATATGATCAAAGATCAAAATAACTATTTGTATTCTGTTAGTGGTATGTTTGAAACACAGATTTTATGAAAATTCTATTGTGGGACTGATTTTTAATTCCATATATTACCTAAGTGATGAAGTTTTATTAAAGATTGACTGTGACTTATTGACAATTGATAGGGAATTCTTTTCTAAATGCTTTCTATCTTTAATAATTTTTTTCAGAATCTGAGCTTGTAAAAATGATGAATGAAATTCAGAGTAATTTAAAATGCCTTGGTCTTTTGGAGCCTTATTTCTGGAAAAAGGGAGAAGCCTGTGCTGTAAGAGGATCTGACACGCTGTGGTACCGTGGCCGGGTGATGGAAGTTGGAGGCAGCACCATCAGGGTGAGTCTGGTCTTCTCTGAGGGTTGTTCTAGTGCTAAATGAGAGAACATGCGAGCACTTGACTAAAACATCTCTTGATGAATTTAATTGTATAGAAAGATGAGTCAATTACATTATACTTTTATTTGTAATAAGAATTTTTCTCAGCCGGGCTTGGTGGCTCAGCCTGTCATCCCGCGCCTTTGGGAGGCTGAGGTGAGTGGATTGCCTGAGCCCGCAGGTTCGAGACCCGTCTGGGCAGCGAGACCTCATCTCTACAATAAATCAAAAAATCAGCCGGGCGTGGTAGCGCATTCCTGTAATTCTGGCTACTTGGAAGGCTGAGGTGGAAGGATCGCCGGAGCCCAGCAGGTCGAGGCTGCAGTGACTGGAAGTGGCCACTGCACTCCAGTCTGGGTGACAGAGTGAGATTACAACTCAAAAATAAATAAATAAATAAATAATAATTTTTTTTTTTTTTTTAAGAATTTTTCTTTTTAACTAACCGGAATAACCAAAAAATATTTCCAGGGAGGGATTTGATGGACTGCTTAATGGATGGACCATTTCTTAGTAATTGGTAGCCCAGTTTGCACACACAGTGAAAACAACAACTTATTTTCCAATATGTCATGTATCTTCTTAACAAATTTGTCTGTGACCCTCAGGGTAAGGGCTAATTTACCTTTCTAGAATGATGAGGTAGCACTCAAGTTTCAAAAGTAGCTACATGCTTTGAAAAAATGTATATATAAGAATACTGATGAAAAATACCTCCATTTACATTGAATTTACTAAGTAAAGCGATGAAATTGATGAAGTACTTCATCATATATTCAACACTTGAAAACTTTAATGGGTGGAGAGCTGAGAAGAAATACTGTGTAGGAAAGTCTTTTGTTTCTACCTGGACAAGAGTTACTTTCTGGTTGGTTTTTCAACTTTCTTCATATATGTGCATTCATATTTTATAATTTGTTGACAACTATTCTAGACATAGATGCATATTTCATTTTATTAATAAGAAAATTTAAATTTAGGTTCAGTGATCTGCCCCGGTCACCCTGTCAGTGGGTGGTGATGCTGGAATTGATATCCACGCATCTGATTCCTAAACTTCCCAGTCTATGTCTTGTGCTTTTTCTGCTCAACAGCACACTTTTAATGGTTTTAATAGAAGTAAAATGGTTTAAGATTTTGGATGAGTACTTAAGCATCTGTATACTTACAGATTCATGTGTTTATATGCACAGGGTCACTTTTCACATACATTTGAGTTGTTCGGGTAACTCCTACCCTTTTTTCCTTTAATGCAATGGTAAACTGAAATTCAGTTTTCATTAAGTTATCGCACTTTATGAACTTTATGTTTATGGAATTCAAGTAAATAAGATGATGAGCTTTTAAAAATTTTTCTCATGCTATCTAAATATCTGCTTATTTTAACTTTTTTAAAGGTACTTTGATAATTAGCACCTTTTATTTTTTTCCTGTGGTCATTTCTCATTTCAGATGAGATCAGTGCATTCTGGGTGGTATAGCCATAGACTGATTTCACATTTCAAGTGTACATATAAAGAGTTTTAGTGAGTTTTTTGTTTCTTAACCTGTTATCTTTCAAAGTTTATTCTGTGATTTTATATCAAGAAATAAACTTTTTATGATACCATACTCACCCTCACTGTGTGTGACATATTCAGATATATTTTGTTCAGTTCTATTTTATTTTTTTAAATATGGATTACTAAAAAAAGCCTAATTGAGCAGTGTTATGTTCATGTCATTATATTCAGGCAGAAGAAATAACTTATTGGCATTCCTTATTCTTAAGACAATTTGGAATTTGAATTATCAAAATTAACAGAGCATTTTTTTTTGAGTTGGAGTCTCACCGTCACCCCGGCTAGAGTGCAGTGGCATACTCACGGCCACCACAGCCTCTACCTGCTGGGCTCAGACAATCCACCTCAGCTTTCCCAGCAGCTGGAACCACAGGCATGTGCCACCAAACCCTCCTAATTGTTTTATTCATTGCAGAGACAAGGTCTTGCCAAATTGCCAAGGCTGGTCTCAAACTCCTGGATTCAGTCAGTCTTCTCGCCTCTTCCTCCCAAAGTGCTGGGATTATAGGCATAAGCCACCTAGCTAATACAGCTTTTTTTTTTTTTGAGTTGGAGTCTCACTCTGTCGCCCATACTGGAGTGCAGTGGCCGCTCCTGGCCACTGCAGCCTCTACCTGCTGGGCTCCGGTGATCCTTTAGCCTCAGCCTTCCAAGAAGCTGGAACTACAGGCGCACGCTACCATGCCTGGCTAATTTTTTTGATTTATTGTAGAGATGAGGTCTCACCTGCCCAGGTGGGTCTCGAACCCGCGGGCTCAGGCATTCCATTCACCTCAGCCTCCCAAAGGCACGGGATTACAGGCTGAGCCACTGAGCCCGGCTAACAAAGCATTTTTAAAAGGGGCTGCTCTTGAGGAATATGTAAATCTAATAAAATCCAACGTTTAAAAAATGATTTTATTTATAGGTTACATGTAAGAATACCTTTTAAAAACAAGGTTTGATACAGTATGGGATGAGGGAATAAATACAGTGTTGCTTTTTTCTGGAAATTTTTCAAGTCCAAATTTAATTATCTTTTCAGTATGTCTTTTTTTAATACCAGGAAATGCCTTCTGTCCCCTAACTTTTGGTAATTTTAACTATAAATTTTATTTGGCCTGTTTCAGGTTCAATATTTAGACCATGGGTTCACTGAAAAGATTCCACAGTGCCATCTTTACCCTGTTTTGCTATATCCTGATACACCCCAGTTTTGTATTCCTTGCCAACTTTATAACACCATACCTGTGAGTATATAATAATTTGTGATATGTTTAATTTTAAATATTGTTTTTATTAATAATTTTTTAGAAATGTGAATGTAAAATAAAATCCTCTTTAATTGCAACATAAAAATAATAAAATACCTACAACTAGGTTTAATAAGACAGCTAAAGGACCTTTAATGGAAAAAACTGCAAGATTATACTGAAGGGTATAAAACATCTGAATAAATAAAGAGATGTGTTCATAAATGGGAAAGTGTAAGATTATAAAAATTTATCCAATTAAATTATACCAGATTTGAAACTGGAAGTCAGATAAAAGAGTGGGGTTTTTTGTTTTGTTTTGTTTTTTTGAAGACAGGATCTCGCTTTGTCACCCAGGCTGGAATCCAGTAGCACAATCATATCTCACTGCATCCTTGACCTTCTGGGTTCAAGTGATCCACCTGCCTCAGCCTCCTGAGTAGCTGGGCCTACAGGGATGTAACACCACTCTTGGCGGATTTTTTTTTCATTTTTTGTAGAAACAGGATCTTGCTATGTTGCCCAGCCTGGTCTCTAACTCCTGGTCTCCAGTGATTCTCCCATCTTGACTTCCCAAAGTGTTGGGATTACAGGTGTGAGCCACCATGCCCAGCTAAAAGTGACTTATTAATTCTCTTGCTGCATAATAAAGTTAAGACTTAGTGGTTTAAAACAACAACAAACTTTCATTATCTCATACAATTTCTATGGCTCAGGGAGGGGGAGTAGCTTAACTAGATGGTTTTGACAAGAGGTCCCTTGTGATACTGCAGTCAAGATTACACCAGAAGTGCAGTCATCTGAAGGGGGTCGACTGGGGACAAGATACCCTTCATGGCTCACTCATGTTGCTGCTGGCAGGATGCCTCACTTCCTTGCCAGAGAACCTCTGAACACATAGCAACAACAGCAGTGGCTCCTTAATGAATGTGTATTGTAGGCCTTGAACAAGCAAGGCATCTGGCATTTTGGTCTTTTTTTTTTTTTTTTTTGAGTTGGAGTCTCACTCGGTCGCCCACACTGGAGTGCAGTGGCCACTCCCGACCACCGCAGCCTCGACCTGCTGGGCTCCAGCGATCCTTCCGCCTCAGCCTTCCAAGTAACCGGAATTACAGGCATGCGCTACCATGCCCAGCTGATTTTTTGATTTATTGTAGAGATGAGGTCTCGCCACCCAGGCGAGTCTCGAACCCGCAGGCTCAGGCAATCCATTCACCTCAGCCTCCCAAGGCTTGGGATTACAGGGTGAGCCACCAAGCCCGGCTGGTCTTTTTTAAAATGTTAAATGTTTTGTTTTTAATGTAGAAGAAGTGTGTGTGTGTGTGTGTGTGTGTGTGTGTGTGTGTGTGTGTGTGTTTTGTTTTGTTGTTGTTTTAGTCAGTGTCTCATTCTGTTGCCCAGGCATGATCATGACTCACCACAGCCTTGAATTCCTAGGCTCAAACAGTCCTCCCACCTCAGCCTCTCAAGTAGCTGGGACTACAGGTGCATGCCACCACGTCCAGCTAATATTTTGCTTTTTTTTTTTTTTTTGGTAGAGATGAGGTCTCGCTATGTTGTCCAGGCTGGTCTCAAACTCCTGTGCTCGAGCAGTCCTCCCTTCTTAGTCTCCCAAAGTGCTGGGATTACAGGTATGAGGCAACATGCCCAGCTGGTTTATATATATATATATATTTTTTTTTTTTTTTTTGAGTTGGAGTCTC
>NW_007246515.1:78138-87837 GCF_000164805.1 Carlito syrichta
CACCTCAGCCTCCCAAAGGCGCGGGATTACAGGCTGAGCCACCGAGCCCGGCTCTGGTTTATATTTTTAAACCATAAAATGTTTTCAGTGAGTACTGTAGGCAGAAGTGCAGTCAAATTAATAGTTTTTTAAGATTATTTTTCCCTTATAATGATATTCTCTGAGAACTACTTTATACTGTTGTTGGTATTACTTGTTTATGGCTCCTTTTGTGTATCTTAATTTGCTTCTTGCTCTGTCCTATTTTGTGAACATGTAAAAGAATCTGAGTTTATTAATCCCAAATAGGTTGGGAATGTCTGGCAGCCAGATGCAGTAGATGTTCTTCAAGAACTGCTTTCAAAGAGAAAGGTGGAAATTCACATTATGGTAATTCATATTTAAAGCATATGTAGTTGGTTTAAATTATTTGCTATAAAATGTTATAACTAACATAGTTTGAGTAATTTTTTTGATGGTAAGCAATGTTATATATGTTCTTGTGTGAATATAAACTACTCATTAGCATAAGAGAAGTTACCACTTTCATTCCTAGGCTTGTTTTTAAAAAGCTTAGTTTTGAACACATTCCCAGGAAGTTTCATAATCATTAAAGTCAACAATTTGAAAGATTGTTTATTAACAACTTATTTTGGCACGGGGCAGGTGTTGGGAATATGCATAAACACGTATAGCAGTTTTCAAGATGTTGCTGTGTGTGTAGCACTGTGTCAGGTGCAGGTAGTAGTTCAGAGTCTGCCATGAGCCCTGTCCTCAAAGACTTTATCTAATTGTGAAACAAGACATAAATCTAAAAAATGTATACTATAAAGTAGCGCACCCAGAGCTAAGTGACAGGTGAAGAGAGTCTGTGTAGGAGGAGCTGTGAGATGGTGAGAAGTCAGTCTCCCTTAGAGAAAAGCCAGTCAAGTTCTCGTGCCTGGGAAATGATGGGCACAGAGCACTGGAGGAGTTTTGTAAGAAATGGCCCAACCCTGATGGGAATTATGAGGTTGTGCTGGTGGGTGAGGCTGGGGGGCGGGGCCAGCGGGTGGGCCAGCAGGGAGGTAATAGGGTTGCTTGCAGCTGTTGTATCTGAGACTCACATGAGAAGACAGGAAAGTGATGAGGAAAGCGTTTCTATCTTGAGGGGGCACATGCGACAGCGGTCTGTGTTGATGCTGGAGCAGATCAGTGTGAACTGCTTGTCTCTGCATTCTTGGCTAAACTAAGACCTCAGGCTCCCACAGCCCTGGGGCTGCCCTGCCGACGCGCCGAGCTGTCCAGTCTGGGCTCGGGCACTGCAGGGGCCTACAAGCGGCCCTCCTGGAGCCTCTGTTCACAGGGACATGGTGACATGGGGACGCGAGCCGGGAAAAAGAAGGAAAGTCTGGCGGTAGGGGTGCCGCCAGGAGCAGGCTCTGCTGTGTGCATCAGGGAGGGCCGCACGGAGGTACTTGAGTCCAGATCTCGAGCTCCCGGACAGAATGCAAAGTGCAGGCAAGCCCCTACACGAGGCAGGGACCAGAAGAAGCAGGAGCAGGCAGGGTCCAAACCAGAGTAAAGCTGGGAGTGGGGAGGAAGCGGGGAGAGCACGGTAGGGGGCCAGGGCTGGAGCGGGGAGAGGGGAGGAAGGGCGTCGGGGAGAATGGAGAAGGGGGGGAGGGAGGAAAAGGATTGGGGGAGAGGGGAGGGGCAGAGAGCAGGGAGGAGGACCAGGCAGGAGTGGCGAGAAGGAAGGGAGAAGGGGGTTGGAGAGAATGGGGAAGGAGCCAGGGAGCAGAGAGGGGGGAGGAGGGAGAGGGAGCCAGGGCAGGAGCAGGGAAAGGACTGGGCCAGGGGAGGAGGCCAGGGCGGGGAGAGGGATGAGGGGCAGGGGCCAGGCCCGCGGGGAGACAGCCTCTGCGGGAGGCGAGTGGCCAGCAGACACCGGAAGGGAGCAGCTCCTCGGCCTCTTCGCCAGCCAGTTTCAAAGTTTTGATGATTCCTGCTTTTACACTGTCAGTTTCCTCTGATTCCTGCCTGTGAGAAACACACTCACCTGTCCAAAATCAAAGAATGGACACGGAGAGACGGAGTACAGCAGAAGCGAGACTTTAATGGGGTATCTGGTAGGCAGGCATACCCCTGCAGCTACAGCAAGCATTTTATTCCCTAGCGTGCACACCCCCCCCACCCCCCGGGTTCCTTGTTCGTTGAGTACTGTGGGTTGTACAATCTTCCTGGATGTCGCCTAAGTTCCATTTTTTTCCCTCACAAGGTTATCCCTGGTTAAGTCTCTATTTTCTTAAGAATAGCGTGTTGTTTTCTCATTGGCCCATTTCCATCTCCTGTTTAGGAGCCTGCCAAGAGCTGGTGGCTGAAGATTGTTACATCCGCCATCTTGCTTAGACCGGCCTTGAAAATGAAGCATCAGAATGTTTCTTACAATGCTGTTCTTAGATTTTAATGAAACTTTATTTCTTCACCTCTTTTCTTCATCTTCTGTTTAGTATAAATTCTTAATGTCATCTAAAGGTGGTGTATCTAATGGAAGCTGTATTAGTAAGTTATTTTGTAGTAAATAGCTAGAAATAGATTTTACATAATCCAGGGTAGTATAATTACTGCCTCATAACCTGTCAAAACGCCAGCAAGAAAATTCTGTAAAATGACTCACTAGTCAGACTGTCTGGTAATACTGCAATTGACAGGATCCTAACTTCATATTTGCCGACTCAACATTTAGACATCAAATAGACTTTTATAATAATAATCGTTATTGAACTTAATAGGAATTACCAGAAAATCCATGGGAGAAATTATCTGTTCATCTTTACTTTGATGGAATGTCACTTTCTTATTTTATGGCACACTATAAATACTGTACTTCTGAACAGTCTGAGGAGGTATTGAAAGAAGTAAGTGAACTATTTTTCTATAAAAATGTAAACTATAGGAAAACAAATTCTGGTTAGAATTTATTTATACCTTATCTTAAATATGATTCCACATCTCTAATTCATTAAGTGTCTAGAGGACTTGTAAATTTTTTTGTGAGAAAGAAATACAGGCCAGGTGTGGTGGCTCACTCCTGTCAGACCAGTACTTTGGGAGGCAAAGGGAAGAGGATTGCCTGAGCCCTGAGATTCGAGACCAGCCTGGGCAACGTGGCCAGACCTCGTGTCTACAATAAATAAAAAAATTAGTGGGGCCGCATGCCTGTAGTTCCACTCAGGAGGTAAAAGGATACCTGAGCCCAGCAGGTCAAGGCTGTGGTGGCCATGAGTGTGCCACTGTACTCCATTATGGGGGACAGAGTGAAACCCCAACTCAAAAAAAATACACTGTATCATGCATCATAAATTATCTGAAAAATATATTAGTTACGTTAAGATTCAGTTAATGTTTGTGTACCTTCAAACCCAGTGCAATGCCTACATGTTATCCAGTGTTATTTCAATATACAGATAGATGCACATTTTAAAATCTGTATAGAATTCAATACCAGAAGAGGGCTCTTTTCCCAGATAAAATGTTTTTTCCCTTTAACTTGACATAAAAGCCGTATATTATAAAATTCCTCTCTTTTGCTTTCTCACTGGCAACTCAGGGCCACGTTTTGAGCTTAGCATCTGTAAATGGCCCATTCCTGTTGCCTGGTGTGTCTGTGTTTAATATCTTAAGAAGCATAATTAGCCTGTTACAGATATGGTTTCACATTTCAAGCTACTATAGATCCTTTATAGGAATAGGATATGCATCATAATATTAACATTTTATATCATAATATTTTTTATTTCTAGAGTTACAAACCAATTCACTGTTTAGGTTTTTTGTTGGTTTAAAGAGTCAGTCTTGCTCTGTTGCCCAGGCTGGAGTGCAGTGGTGCAATCATAACTCACTGCAGCCTTAAACTCCTGGGCTCAAGCAATCCTCCTGAGTTGCATAGTAGCCATGCCACTATGCCTGGCTAACTTTTTTCATTTTTTGTATAGATAAGCCTTGTCATGTTACTGAATCTGGTCTTGAAATCCTGACTCAAGTGACCCTCCTGCCTCAGTCCCAAAGTGCTGGGATTACAGATGTGAACCACTGTGTCCTGCCACCTGTTAGGTTTTTTTAAATATACATTTTGGTGATAGTACACAATCAAATATTGAGTGTTCTGTTCTATATAGAAAACAACTTTCTTATTTCATATAGAACTTGTAATGTTACTTTGTACTTGTAATCCTGACTGCTAACTTTTTCTTTAAAGAAGAGACGTGTATATATGTAAAAGGCATTCATCTACAAAGTGGGTTTTATAAAGATTACTTAGTCTCTCTCTTTTAGTTGTACTCTTCACTGTGAACAATTTAAAGGGACAGGTAAGAGCACCCACTCTTAGGATAAACAATAACCATTGACATGTGTTAGCAAAGTTTTGAGGATTCCTGTTGTCAAAAAATTAGTAAGATTACTCAGAATGTAGTTAATGTGAAATAACTAAATGAATGCCAGTGAGGACATGCAGCCAGTTTTTGTGGGGATGAAATATGAAAGTGTCTTAAAAAACAGTATTACATAGTCAAAGGTGGCTTTCTCGTTAACAATACTATATAATTTCAGAAACCAACAACAGATTACAATAAAAAGTATGAAGAGGAACAATGGGAAATAAGGTTTGAAGTAAGTAGCAATCCAAATATTTTGGAAACTTTGCACACTTCATAACATAAAGGATCTGATACAGGGCAGGAATAAGAGTTTTATTTTATAACAGCTTTATTGACATATTATTTATACTCCCTAGAATTCACTTTTTAAACATGTAATTCAGTGGTTTTTAGTATTATTCACTGATTTTTGCATCACTAATTACAGAACATTTCATTATCTCAAAGAAAAAGATTGCTGTGCTATAGCCACAGCAATCTTTCCCTATCCTGCCCTTCCCCTACCTCATGGCACCCACTTCTTCTGTCCCTGTGGACTTGCCTGTCCTGTAAATGGAATCTTAAGAATATGTGGTCTTTTGTCACTGGCTGTTTGCATAGCATTGTTTTCAAGGTTCTTGCATGTTGCAGCATGTGTCAGTCCTTTCCTTTTTATTACTAAATCAGATTCCATTGTATGGATAAGTTTTGTTTACTCATCATCTGTCGACACATGGGTTGTTTCCACCTTATGGTGATGGTAATAATGCTGTTGAGATTGTACAAGTTTGTGGATGCATTTTCCCTTCTCTTGGGTATATGCCTAGGAGTAGAATTACTGAGTCCCCTGGATAACTGTGTTTAACATTCTAAGGGACTCCAAGACTGCTTCCCAAAGTGGCAGCACCATCTTGCATTTGTGCCAATAACTTGCGAGAACCCCATTTTATCTACCTCCTCACAATGTCACCTCCCTCACTCCCTTCCTCCCGCTCTCCCTCCCTTTCTGTCTCTCTCTCATTGATTTTCAGAGATGGGCCTCACTGTGTTGTCCAGGCTGACCTCAAACCCTGGGCTCGAGTGATCATCCCTCCTTAGCCTCCCAATTAGCTGAAACTACAGGCACTCACCACCAAGCTTGGCTTTCAGTTTCTTTTCTTTTTTTTTTTTTTTAGTAGGAGTCTCACTGTCACTCAGGCTCGAGTCTAGTAGCCTGTTCATGACCACCGCAGCCTGGATCAACAATCCTTCCACCTCAGCATTCTAAGTAGCTGGAACCACAGGAGCATGCCACCACGTCTGGCTAATTTTTTGATTTACTGTAGAGACAAGTTCTCACCAAGTTGCCCGGGCTGGTCTCGAACCCCTGGGCTCAGGCAGTCCTCTCACCTCTGCCTCCCAAAGTGCTGGGATTACGGGTGTGAGCCACCGCACCTGACTTTCAGTTTCTTGATAGTGTCCTTTCAAACACCAGAGGTTTTTTTTTTTTTTTTTTTTTTTTAATGAAGTTCAGTTTATCTGTTTTTTCTTTATCATTTGTGCTTTTGGGTGCAGGAAGACTCTTAATAAGTACAACTTTGTAGTTTATTTTGTAGAATTTTATTCCTATGAATGAAATTCATGAAAATAACCTGTGCTTATTGTAAAGTACTTATTACTTTGTAACAAATTCAACAAAGTTTCAGCATTGGGTGGCAACTTTTTTCTGAATTTTTCTAGCTTTATTTTGCCACCAGTTTGAGAAGATTAAGTAATAATCAATTAACCTACAAATTAGAATATGATGCTTTTACTTCTTAAGATAATTAGCATGTTCTTTGAGAATAAAAAAAAAACTCTTAAGACATTCCTGGTATTTGCAGAAAAACATGCACCCAAATTTATATATATATATATTTGCTTCTAACAACTGCTAGGTGCTGTGATTCTCTTGGAAGTCACATAACTTTGGGATATTCCTTATATTTTCACAGAGCTTAAGAAAGAGCACACCTTTTTAGTATTTATTTATGATTAAATTTTATTCTAGCATTTAACCTATTATTTTAGTTTTTATCATAAAGTGCTTGTTCTTAAATGAGATACTGCAAAAATGTGTAAAGGAAGAAGGGTATGTTCCCCATGCTATGCCTCAGACACCCCTGTCCTGTTTGTTAGTAGCAGTTACTGCTGCCTGCTTGTTAACCATTTTTCTAGAAGTGTCTGGGTATATGTAGACTCATGCACATCAGTAAACGTCCGTGTATTTTTTTTTTTTTTTTTTTTTACACAAAAGTACTTTTTTTAAATTGGGGGACAAAATAATACTAAAGATCTGTGTTTGTCATCACATTTTGGCCCTGCCCCAACAAAGCCATCTGTGGTGTTCAGTATTGAAGAGTGCTTGCTTTCTGCTGATTGAAAGTAGATTGGCACCACAATAAATTTTTACAGTGTTGTAGCTTTTTGTAATTGTCATTCTGAAATTTGCATTTCTTTGTGGTGTTTTAGGAATTGCTTTCCTGTGAAGTAGAGACTCCTGTTTTACCACTGTATTTGTCTTCTTCGCTGCCTCCACCAGGAGAACTCTATGCTGTTGAAGTTAAGCATGTCGTCACCCCGGAGGAAGTATGTCACCTAAATGATTCCTTGGTGATTAAACACATAGCAGGGTGTCTTGGTCTTAAACACCAGGAGTGACTCTTCACTTCTCCATTTTCCTAACTTCCAGTAATTGAGAACTGGTGACCTCTAGTTGACCCACCCTATAATATCCTCTTTAGATATTTGTTAATATTTAAGGCAGGAGTTTCTTAAGCACCTGCTGGGTTCCCAGTGTTGTGTTGCTTTAATTTTATGTTTATATCAAGTATTCAGAGTTTTAAGGTGGAACCGTTTCCACCGATGACATCTTGAACATCTCACTCCCCTTCCCTATTCCTGCTCTGAGCATGGATGCTTTCTCCTGCCCTGTTTTCCACAACACCTAGCACCTTCAGACCCCTGGCGCCACTTTCCTATTCACTATGTTTGTCTCCCTCCCCCTGGAATATAACTCCATGAAGACTGTGTTGTTCACGGGTGAATTCCCAGAATCTAGAATAGTGCCTGATACATAGTAGGCACCCAGTTAATACTGACTAAATGAATGAATAAATGCACTAAGGAAAATTTGATTACTTGTTCTTGGCTAACGAGAGGAAGAAATCAATCACTTTGACAGCTCCTTCAGCCTTTTGTTTTGTTTTGTTTTGTTTTTTGAGTTGGAGTCTCATTCTGTTGCCCAGACTGGAGTGCAGTGGCCGCTCCCGGCCACCGCAGCCTCGACCTGCTGGACTCTGGCGATCCTTCCGCCTCAGCCTTCCAAGTAGCCAGAATTACAGGCATGCGCTACCATGCCCGGCTGATTTTTTGATTTATTGTAGAGATGAGGTCTCGCAGCCCAGGTGGGTCTTGAACCCGCGGGCTCAGGCAATCCACTCACCTCAGCCTCCCAAAGCACGGGATTACAGGCTGAGCCACCGAGCCCGGCCTTTTACACAGTGAGCCACTCTCATAGGCAAGGAGGATCTGCTCTCTAATTTCATCAGAGCATGGTTGTATACACTTCTTGTTGGTTTTTATAATTTTGTATTGGTCATTTACTGCAGCATCACAAATTACCCCAAACCTCAACACCCATGAGGGTCAGGAATCTGGGAGCTGCCTGAGTGCTCTAGCTCAGGAACTCTCATGCAGTTGCAATCATGATGTTGGCAAGAGCTGCAGCGTCCACTTCCAGAAAGATTAACATGGCTCCATCGGGGGAGACCTGTCTCATGCCAAGGCCTTTCAGGGTGTCTGCTCACAGCAAGGCTATGGCTTCCTGAACTCCCTGGCAGAATGTCACCATGACAGAAGTATGTATCTTCTGTAATATAGTGTTAGTCCCATACCCTCATGTCAGTCTTATTCTCTTGATCACAAGACTTGTGTGGTAGGATGTAGGGATGCACAAGGCATAAATTTCAGGGCCAAAGGTCACTGGGACCATCACTGGAGGCTGTTCTTCTGCCACAATAATTTAGTCCACATAAATATTAGAAATTCAGAATTTGAAAGCTTTTCCCTTCTTTCCTCCAACTAGGTGTATATTTGCCTTGGCTCTGTAGAATACTGTGATGAATATGCCCAGCATAGTGACACAGGTGAGAATGCAGTTGACGGGAAGCCAGAACCTGAGAGCCTCGATGATGCCCTGCAGAGGGTTAATAAAAATGTAGAGACATTTCCTCCTCCTATGGATTTTCGAGCAGGTACACTTAACCACTTTTTTAATGAAATTGACTATGTAACACAACTTGTTTTTTGTTCTCATGGGCTGATGAGGTTGGGCTGCTTCTAATGTTAACTGACATCTTCCTCATACTCTACATACATGACTTATTTGGAATCCTCAAGACACCCTGTAGACGACCTCTTTCCTGTTGTCTATCTGATGAGGAAGGTGAATGAAGAGTATCTCGCCTGCGGCACTTTCACTTTCCAAACTTAGGCTGTCTTAGAAAATTGCATAAAGATGGTTTTCTAAGTTTGAGGCTTCACCAGTAGTTGAAATTATGGAGAGTTGTCATTCAGACCTGAATGGCTATTCTCTTTATAAGCCACCAAAGATGATAATTTTGAGGTGGTGGCTCAGATTTTGTCCTGTTCTATCAGGACAGGTCAAATTCCTACTTTCTTTTTTTTTCAATTCATTCTTCTCACATTTATTAAATTAGTGTGATTTTTTCCTATGAGGAAAATGTGCCTAGTTAGTGCAGCATGTGAGACAGTGATGTATTCTTATTTTTAATTGGTTGTGACCTATTTTTTGCTGCTCTATAGCCCTTGCTGTTCCCTCTGCCTGGAATCTTCTTCCCCTAGACTGTAGGTCTCTGCTCAACTGCCCCTTGCTGAAGGTCTCCCTGACCACCTGTGTAAAGAAAAACCCACCCCCCTTCTCTGTCCCTTCTGCTCTTCTATTTAAAACAGCGCTGTGAGCAGGTGATTCTGTGTCACCAGTTATAAGGGCCTCGGCAGAAGCAGATGCTCATAAATACTGAATGAGTGAAAGAATAAGCTCATAATTTTTGAGGGGGTACACTTTATTTATAGTTTGGAATAAAAAATTCCTTCATTGTGTTTGTATCTCAAGGAAAATCACACAATCAATCTGCATAATGTGATAATTCACGGAGCTATACATATATTATGTGTGCATTTTGCTGAAGGTATTCTATACTTCAATAATATTTTATTTGTTTTTTTTTTTTTGAGTTGGAGTCTCACTCTGTCGCCCAGACTGGAGTGCAGTGGCCGC
>NW_007246515.1:87857-106725 GCF_000164805.1 Carlito syrichta
TGGTAGCGCGCGCCTGTTATTCTGGTACTCGGAAGGCTGAGGCGGAAGGATCGCCGGAGCCCGGCAGGTCGAGGATGCGGTGGCCGGGAGCAGCCGCTGCGCTCCAGTCTGGGTGACAGAGTGAGACTCCAACTCAAAAAAAAAAAAACACAGCCGAGAATGGTGGCTCATTCCTTTAATTGCAGGTACTCCAGTGGCCAAGATGGCAGGCTCCCTTAAACCAGGAGTTCGAAGCCAGCCTGGGCACCATAGTGAGACCTTTAAACTCTATGGCCCTTAAACTCTATGTGGTGGCTCACGCCTATAATCCCAGCACTTCAGGAGGCTAAAGCAGGAGGATCCCTTGAGCCCAGGAGTTCCAGACCAGCCTGGGCAACACAGCAAGACTTGTTTCAATAAAAAATTTGACAAAATGATCCAGTGTGGTAGCACACATCTGAAGTCCCTGCTACTCAGGAGGCTGAGGTAGGAGAATCACCTCAACCCAGAGGTCAAGGCTACGGTGAGCCAGGATCGTGCAACTGCAAGCTGACCTGTGCGACAGAGCCTGATTCAGAGAAAAAAGAGAGAGAGAAAAAAGGCAGAGCTCCAACCGGGCTTGGTGGCTCAGTCTGTAATCCCACGCCTTTGGGAGGCTGAGGTGAGTGGATTGCCTGAGCCCGCGGGTTCGAGACCCACTTGGGCAGGTGAGACCTCATCTCTACAATAAATCAAAAAATTAGCTGGGCGTGGTAGCGCGCGCCTGTAGTTCCAGCCACTTGGAAGGCTGAGGCGGAAGGTTTGCCAGAGCTCAGCAGTTCGAGGCTGCAGTGGCCAGGAACAGCCACGGCACTCCAGTCTGGGTGACAGAGTGAGACTCCAACTCAAAAAAAAAAAAAAAGCAGCTCAGTTATTTACTACACCGAGCAACTCTGCTAGATGAGATTCTTTACTAATCTACTGATGCCTTCCTCTGTATACTCAGTAAATTGTTTAAACACTTCAGTAAACATTATTTGAGATAAAAAGATACACTAGGCAGGTATCTCAGTGCCACTGGATTTCTCAGTGGCATTCTGTAGAAGGCATAATGACATAGGTGGGGGAAAGCATGACTAAGGTGAGAAGCACACTCTGCTGATTTTCCACAGTTGTGCTCAAGCCTGGCACACATTAGCATACTTTTTATTGAGCACTTGCTTGTATCAGGTTCCATGTTAGGATACAAACAACAGTTCTGCACTCAAGGATGGGCTCTAAGGAGAGGAGACACATACACCAAGTGCACCAGCTCATCCTAGAGTGTATGGTGCTGGGATGATCAGCTGTTGGTCAGGGCTTTTTAAGGCATGCTGGAGCTGAGCTGTAAAAGATTAGATGTTCATCATAGGAAGAAGGCTCAGGAAAACATTCTAGATGGCAAATACCAGTGAGCTAAAATAGAGGCATGCAGGTTGTAAGTTCTGTTTCACTGACTTGTCGAAATGTCAGGGTCGTCAGGGTTGTGAACAGATGCTAAAGAAACTTATGGGCTACAATGGTGAGGACTGGACACTGGCAGTGAAGATGCTGTTGGGAAGTTTAAATTAGAAGAGTGTGAATTTTTAACAATGAATACTGATGGTCCTGGAGAACATGGGTTGGAGGACAGAGCTGAAGGCAGGAACAGCAGAAACCGTAGTCATTATCCATTGCAAAAGATGATGGCCCAAACTATCAGCAGCTGGGGGTGTATCAGAAGTGGGGCAGTGGCAGGATGAGCTAAGCTTGGGAAGAGCTGGCAGCTGTGAGGATGGGAGGTGTGCCTTTCTTTGAAGTCTAATCTTGGGAATTAGTGAAGAAAGGTTTATAAAACGAACAGAAAAAGAGGAGAGCCAACATAAGGCCAGTGTTCAGTGTTCAATTCTGGATGGTCAGCATACAGTTGAGCCATTCTTTTGTTCCTTTCTGTGCTAAAAAAATTTTTATATATAATATTTGCACATAAGGGATACATGTGCTATTTTACTACGTGTGTAGAATGTATAGCAATCATCACCTCCAACAGCTATCATTTCTATGTGTTGGGAACATTTCATATTTTCTTTTCTAGCTATTTAGAAATACTCAGGTAACTCCCTTGGGTTCCCTCCCACTGTGGGAGCTTTTCTGTCCTCTCAATAAATCCTGCTTTCTCAAAAAGAAGAAAAGAAATGCTCAATATGTTGTGCTGTTGAACATTAGAACTTATTCTTTCTGTTTGTGCCCATTAACCAACCTCTCTTCATGGCCCACCTCACACATACACCCCTCTTGGCTTCTGGTAACTACCAGCCTGCTCTCTACCTCTATGAGGTCCATTTTTGTTAGCTCCCACATATGAATGAGAACATGGAGTATTTGTCTTTCTGTGGTTAGCTTATTTCATTTGACACAGTGACCTCCAGTTGTGTCATTTGAACATCGATGTTGCTACAAATGACAGATTGATTTTGTGCCTGAAGAGTATTCCATTGTATCTGCATACCACATCACTTTATCTGTTTTCCTTGTCTGTGGATGGACACGGATTGGTGCCATGTCTCTACTGTGTGTACAGTGCTGCAGGGAGCATAGGGTGCAGGTAGCCCTTTGATAGATACTGGCTATCTTTCCTTTGGATAAAAAAAGTTTTAAGAAAATAAAGGCATTATTTTTACTTTTCTTTGTCTTTCCAGAAATGCCTTGCCTTGCAGAATATGATGATGGTTTATGGTATAGAGCGAAGATTGTTTACATTAAGGAATTTAATCCTTTATCTATCCTAGTACAATTTGTTGATTATGGATCAACGGCAAAGGTGACATTAAATAGGTAAGAAAAAAAAAGTCAACTTCATTGATTTAGGATTCTTAGTTTTGTTTTTTGGGGTTTGTTGTTGTTGGTTTTTTTTTGGTGGTTCTTTATTGAGAAGATTTTGTGTCTCTTAAAAGGCTGAGCCAGGCTCGGTGGCTCAGCGTGTAATCCCGCGCCTTGGGAGGCTGAGGTGAGTGGATTGCCTGAGCCCGCGGGTTCGAGACCCGCCTGGGCAGCGAGACCTCATCTCTACAATAAATCAAAAAATCAGCCGGGCGTGGTAGCGCATGCCTGTAATTCCAGCTACTTGGAAGGCTGAGGCGGAAGGATCGCCGGAGCCCAGCAGGTCGAGGCTGCGGTGGCCGGGAGCGGCCACTGCACTCCAGTCTGGGCGACAGAGTGAGACTCCAACTCAAAAAAAAAAAAAGAAAAAAAGAAAAGTTTGGTCTGGCATGGTAGCTCACACCTATAATATCAGCACTTTGGGAGGCCGAGGTGAGAGGATTGCCTGAGCCCGCAGGTCCAAGACCAGCCTGGGCAACTTGGCGAGACCTCATCTCTACAATAAATCAAAACATTAGCTGGGCATGGTGGCACATGCCTGTAGTTCCAGCTACTTGGAAGGCTGAGGCAAAAGGATCACCTCAGCCCAGCAGGTTGAGGCTGCGGGATGGCCACGAGCATGCCACTGCACTCCAGCCTGGGTGACAGAGTGAGACTCTGATTCAAAAAAAAAAAAACGATTTTCTTTTTTTTATTTTAAAGATGTAGGGTACAATTCAGAGCTAGGTATACAAATGCTCATTATGCAGGTGCCCTGTTGATAAGGTGCGTCCCCCTCCCCCGGCAGATTCCCACTGCTATCAATTCCGCATCTCCTCTCACCCCCCCGCCGGCAGTTTCCTGCTGCTGCCCGTCTTTTTCTTATAGTATTACAATAATTGTTCAAGGTCTTCTTATGAGTGAGGACATGTGATACTCAGTTCGTTGTTTCTGTGATAGATAGCTCAGTATTATAGTCTCTGAGTCCATCCAGGTTGTTGTTCATGATTTTGTCCTTCTTTATGACTGCATAATATTCCATTGTGTATATGTACCACATTTTTTTTCCTCCAGTCCTCTTTCAATGAGCAGCATGGTTGGTTTCATGTTCTTGCTATTGTGAACAATGCTGCAATAAATATATGTGTGCACGTATCTTTTTCATTGAGTGATTTGAGTTCCTCAGGGCATTTTCCCAGTAGGGGGATTGCAGGGTTGTATGGAAGGTCGATTTTTAGATCTTTTAAGAATCGCCACACTGTTTTCCACAGAGGCTGTACTAGTTTACACGCCCACCAACGGTGTAGAAGTGTTCTCTTTTCACCGCATCCTCTCCAGAATCTCTTGTTTTTTGAGTTATTAATGATGGCTATCCTGACTGGAGTTAGGTGGTATCTCAGTGTAGTTTTAATTTGCATTTCTTTGATGACTAGTGAGGCTGAGCATTTTTTCATGTATCTGTTGGCTGCTCATACATCTTCTTTTGAGAAGTGTCTGTTCATATCTTTTGCTCACTTTGTAAATGGGGCTGTTTGTGGTATTGTTTTGTTTGGCTCATTTGAGTTCCTTGTAGATTCTAGATGTTAGGCCTTTGTCAGACATATAGCTGGCAGTTATTTTTTCCCAGTCTGTGGGCTTTCTTCCTGCTCTCTTGATGGTTTCTTTGGCTTTGCAGAAGCTTGTCAGTTTGATGAGGTCCCACTTTGGCCTGGGCACTTGGGGTTTTGATCAGGAATCGGATGCCAGTTAAAAAACCCATTTTAAAGCTGCTTATATATTAGGAGATTTTTAATCTAGATTTTTTGTATTGTGTTAAGATATACATAAAATGTCAGGCTCGGTGGCTCAGCCTGTAATCCCAGCTCTTTGGGAGGCTGAGGTGAGTGAATTGCTTAAGCCTGTGGGTTCGAGACCCACCTGGGCAACTTAGCGAGACCTCATCTCTACAATAAATCAAAAATTAGCCATGCGTGGTAGTGCTCGCCTGTAATTCCAGCTACTTGGAAGGCTGAGGCGGAAGGATTGCCGGCTCCCAGCAGGTCGAGGCTGCAGTGGCCGGGAGCGGCTACTACACTCCAGTCTGGGTGACAGAGTGAGACTCCAACTAAAAAAAAAAAAAAAGATATACATGAAATTTATCATTTTAGTTATTTAAGTATATAAGTAATTACATCCATTCACAGTGTTACACAGCTGTCACCACTTTCCATTTCCAGAACCGCTTTGTTATCCCAAACAGAATCCCTGTACCCATTAAGCAATGGCATCCCAGTATATTCTCACCCAATTTCTGGTAACCTGTAATCTATTGTTTGTCTCTGAATCTGCCTGTTCTCAATACCTCATACAAGAAAAGTCATAAAATATTTATCATTTTGTGTCTGGCTTATTTCATATAGCATAATGTTTTTAAGATTTAATTCAAGTTGTAGCATGTGTCAGAATTTTCTTCTTAAGGCTGAGTAATATCCCATTATCTGTAAGAGAAGTCTTCAAAAGTTCACAGAAAATGAATATTATGAAAAACTGCGTGGATTTCAAAAATTTTTTGCACCAAAATAAACTTGTACTAATTTATTATAACATATCAGAACAAGATGTATTTTTAGGCACTAAAAAAAGATAAGACATCTGATTGAAAAGAGCCCCTAACGGAGCATCATGAGTTCTAAAACTGAAGCAACAACAAATATCAAGTTGATAGTGAAGCTTTGGTGGAAGAATGGTGAAATGATGCTTTACAGAATGTTTACGGGGACAGTGGCCCACAAATCAGCAGATTACAAGTGAACACTCATTTTAAGAAGGGATGAGACAATGTTGAAAGTCATCCTTGCAGCAGCAGACTACCTGCATCAACTTGGGGAAAAATTAATCTTGTTCATAGACATCTCAACTGGTTCAGCTTACACAATTCTGACTGAAAAATTAAAAGCTGAGCAAACTTTTCACTCTATGGGCACCAAAACCATTGTGTCCAGATAGCAGCAGACAAGAGCAGAGCTTCAGTGAAAATTTTAAGCAAATGGGATCAAGATCCTGAAGCATTTCTACAAAGAATTACAACAGGAGGTGAAACATGACTTTCTTGGTACATTCCTGATGACAAAGCAATGGTTACCAAGGGCAGCTCCGTGGTGCAGTTGAAGCAAAAAGTGGATAGGTGGAAGGCTGGGTGCAGTGGCTTATGCCTATAATCCTAGCACTTTGGGAGGCTGAGGCCGGAGGATTACTTGAGCCTGGTAGTTTGAGACCAACCTGGGCCACATAGTGAGACCTTGTCTCTACAAAAAATACAAAACGGAGCCTGGTGTTGTGGCATGCACCTGTGGTCCCAGCTCCGTGGGAGACGGAGGCCCAAGGATCACTTGAGGCCAGGAGCGCCAAGCTGCCATGAGCCAAGATCACGCCGCTGCTCTCCAGCCTGGGTGACAGTGTGAGAACCTCCCTGTCTCAAAAGAAAAAAAATGACCCATCAAGAGCAGGGGTCATGGCAACAGTTTTTTTGGATGTTCAAGGCATTTTGCTTTTGACTTTCTGGAGAGTCAAAGAACGGTAACATCTGCTTATTGTGAGAGTCTTTTTGAAAAAGCAAAAGCTTGAACAGAAAAACCCCCAGAAAAGCTTCCCCAGAGAGCCCCTCCTCCACCACCACCAGACTCGGCTCACTCCTCTCATCAGTCAAGGGCAGTCATCGAGCATCCACCTTACAGTCCTGATTTGGCTTTCTGACTTCTTTTGTTTCCTAATCTTAGCATCTTTAAAGTTAATAATGTACATAATTAGTTAATAATGTTTAGTTAATAATGTAAAAAAGACTGCAGTGATGTTTAAATTCCCAGGACCCTGAGTTCTTTAGGGATGGACTAAATGGCTGGTATCATGACTTACATTTTCCTTGGCCTTGATGGAACTTAAGTTGAGAAATAAAGATTTTAATTTTTGTCGTTTAATTTTTTTTTTTATTTGAGTTGGAGTCTCACTCTGTCACCCAGACTGGAGTGCAGTGGCCATTCCTGGCCACCGCAGCCTTGACCTGCTGGGCTCCCGCGATCCTTCCGCTTCAGCCTTCCAAGTAGCCAGAATTACAGGCATGCGCTACCACACCCGGCTGATTTTTTTTTTTTTTTTATTGTAGAGATGAGGTCTCGCTGCCCAGGCGGGTCTCGAACCCACGGGCTCAGGCAATCCATTCACCTCAACCTCCCAAAAGCGCGGGATTACAGGCTGAGCCACCGAGCCCGGCTTTATTTAACTTTTTAAAAAATCTTGAGATGGGGTCTCACTGTGTCACCCTAGACTGGAGGGCAGTTGCAGGACCATGGCCCTCTGTAACCTTAAACTCTTGGGCTCAAACAATCCTCCCCCCTCAGCCTCCAAAGGGGCTGGGACTACTAGCATGCACCACTATGCCTGATTTTTTTTAAGTCTTTTTTTAAAATCTAGCTATGTTGCCCAGGCTAATCTCAAATTCCTAGCCTCAAGTGATCCTTCTACCTCAGCCGCTCAAAGGACTAGGGTTACAGGAGTGAGACACCAAACCTGGCCTCTTAATATTTTAATTCCAGTTTTCCTCAGGCTTTTTGAAGTCTCCTTGTACAGTATGTACTACATCTTATTTATCCCTTCACTAGCAGATGGACATAGGTTGATTCCTATGCGAATAATAATGCTCTTGTGAATGTGGGTGTATAAATATCTCCTTGAGCCCCTACTTTATATTATTTTGAACATATACCCAGAAAAAAGGGATTGCTGGATCATAAAATAATTCTATAATTTTCTGAGGAACCGCCAGCCATGCTATTTTCCACGGTGGCTGCAACATTACACATTGCCGCCAACAGTGCTCCAGGGTTCGTTTCTCCAAATCCTCACCAACACTCGCAAAAGGATCGCCGGAGTCCAGCAGGTCGACGCTGGGGTGGCCATGAGCATGCCACTGCACTCAAACCTGGGCGGGCAACGGAGTGAGACTCGAACTCAAAATAAAAATTCTTTTTGTAGAGAACAGGGGTCTTCTTATGTTGTCCAGTCTGGTATTGAACTCCTGACCTCAAGTGATCCTCCTGTCTCAGCCTCCCAAGTGCTGGGATTACAGGTGTAAGCCACCGTGCTTAGCCCACTTACGACTTTGTTTTTGAAGTAGCTATCCTAGTAGGTGATATCTTGTGGATTTAGTTATCATTTTCTTAATGGTTAATGACCTCGACTATCCTTTCATGTGCTCATGGATCATCTTAAGGATCTATTCTATATGTCTACGTTTATTTTTATGTATATTTCCTCTCATTCTTTAGGTTACTTTTTCAGTCTGTTGATTGCATACTTTGATATACAGAAGTTTTTAATGAGGTGCATTTTTTGTTTCCTGTGCTTTTTGTGTCATATCCAAAAAAACTTACAAAATCCAGTGTTATGAAGCTTCTCCTTTGTTTTTTCCTAAGAGTTTTATAATTTTAGCTGAGAATTTTACTTGCAAAATCAAACATTTTAAGAATGAATTTCTTTTGTGACAGACTGCGTCAAATTCCTCTTCATCTTATGCGGTTTCCAGCCCAAGCCATAAAGGTTTTCTTGGCAGGGTTTAAACCTTCCTTAAGGGATTCAGAAGAACCAAAGATACCTTATTGTCCCAAATGGAGCATGGAGGCATTGTGGACTATGATAGACTGTCTTCAGAGAAAACAGCTTTATGCTTCTTCCATGGTAAACAAGTCTTAACTACCCAACATTATTTTAAAACTATTTCAATTATGTCTGTTAACTTTGTAAAGTGCTTTGTTTTTATGTAGTTCTAAAAAATAGAAAATCACCGGGTGCGGTGGCGCAAGCCTGTAATCCCAGCACTTTGGGAGACCAAAGCAAGAGGATTGCCTGAGTCCAGGGGTTCGAGACTAGCCTGGGCAACTTGACGAGACTCGTCTCTACAATAAATAAAAAAATAAGCTGGACGTGGTAGCACTTACGTGTAGTTTCAGCTATTGGAAGGCTGAGGTGGAAGGATCGCCTGAGCCTAGCAGTTCTAGACTGCGGTGGTTGTGAGTGTGTCACTGCACTCCAGCCTGGGCAACAGAGTGAGACTCCGACTCAAAATAAAAAAATAAAAATAAATAAAAAATAGGTGGCTCAGCCTGTAATCCCAGCACTTTGGGAGGCTGAGGCGAGTGGATTGCTTGAGCCGAGGGCTTGAGACCAACCTGGGCAACTTGGGAGACCTCGTCTCTACAATAAAAAAAAGTCAAACAAACAAACAAACAAAAAAAACCAATTAGCCCAGCAGGTCGACACTGGGGTGACCTTCACCCAGGCTGCAGCGTGCCAGCCTGGGTGAAGGAGATGCCAATTCAATAAATAAATAAATAAATAAACAATAAGCCATATAAAGCTATACTAGAAAATTAATTTTAAGGCTTGTTAAAATGAGTCCTAGGTGATAATTAACAAACTTTTTTACATTACCATTATGATGATATATCATTGATGTAATGAATAAAATGGTCAGGATAAGTATTCTATAATTAAAGAATATATAATGAGGGAAAGAAACCTGCAAGCCACTAATTAGTATGAAATACATACGGTAGCTTTGTGGGGTCGGGGAGTACAAGAAAGAATGATTATTTCTGGAACAGGAGTTTTGGTCATCACGGAAAGGCTTGAAGTACACTAACTACTAATCTCATAATTATACTCATTTTGAATTGTTTGATGTAGTAGAACCTGCATTAGAAAGTCAGAAAAGAAACTCCAGTGTTTGATATGAATGTGCTTTTTCTTCCGATGCACAAGTTGTCACAGTGTAGCCCGCAGGCAGAATCTGTCCTGCGCCGTGTTTGATTTTAGTGCTCAGTGTTTTAAAGCAGGAAATTTTACCCCCAAAGTCTGAATTTCTGACTTCTGAGTAAATATAAAAATCTAGAAATCTTTGATCTCCCCACCCCCTCAAAGTGGCAGTCAGCTAGACTGGGGTAGCAGCAGCCTTTCAGATGGGAACATTCACCCTAGTCCTCACCACTGGTGGGCAGCCAACTTACTTCCCTTCTTTGCAATGCCTGCCTGACCCATGATTTTGAGATTCCAGATATGTTGGGTATGACAAAAATGAGCCATAATGTTATTAGAAAGAGCTTTTTGAAAACCCCTGTACATGTGCTATTGCATGTGCAGTTTCTCTTTAACCAATGAAAATAAAGACATGGCAAGTATTTCCTACAGATACATATTTGTTCACCTCTATGAGTAACATTCAAAATTTGGTCAGTTTATTAGGGCTCCCTAGAGAAATAGAGTAGGAACTGACTGCCATGGTAGGTGTCTGCAAGCTGAACCAGGGAAGCCTGTAGCAGGCTCAGTTTGGAGGCTTCAGAACCAGGGAAGTTGATGATGTAGCCCCCTGTTCAAGGCCAGGCATGAGGGCCCCTAGGAGGCCATTGTTGTAGACCCCAGAGTCCAAAAGCCAAAGAGCCGAGTCTGATGTGCAGGGCAGGAAGAGACAAGGTGCCTCCTTTAGGAAGGGAGAGTGGCAAGAATCCCCACTGCCTCTGCCTGTTTGTTCACTGGATGGTGCTGCCCACATTGAGAGTAGGTCTGTGGCTTCTAGTGCACTGACTCAGCGTCAGGCTCTTCCAGACACACCCTCATAGACACATCCAGAAACAGGGCTTCACCATCCTCCTAGGCCTCCCTCAGTCCGGCCAAGTGGATGCCTGCTCGTGAGCATCAGTCAGCTTCATGAAGGCGCAGTGCTGTATGTGAGGAATGCCGGCGCACCAGGATAGGGATGGTAGTGGCAAGGCCTATGGGCTTCACCTAGGAGAATGTGGGGAGGAGGTACAATTCAGATAGACTGAAGAATGGAAGGGATGGTATTTAGCAGGAAACCATCGCAGACGCCTTTTGGAAGTAAAGTATAAATTATACATCACCCTAGAAAATGCCTTTTCCTTCCTGTTTTGAGTGGCCAGAGGTAGGAGGGGAAAGACGGCAAAGACATTACTGTGTTTTCTTGACAACTGTATATTTTCATTTTAGGCTCAGGAACCAGAACAAATAGTAACTTTATACGAAGAGGAACAGCATCCAGTTCACATGGCGTTAGTAGAAATGGGGCTCGCAGAGCAAGATGAACAACTAAGTGTAAGTTCTTTTTCCCCCTTTTAGTCAGAATAAGGCACATGACTAGTAGAGACAATGCCGAATTGGTCAGAAAAGTATCTTTGAGTTTTCCTTGATTTCTCAAAGGCATGCCAACAAAGCTTAGCAAGAGCATGGGCAACACAGCAAGATCTTGTCTCTACAAAAATAAAAAAAGTAGCTGGGTGTGCTGGGGGCATGCCTGTAGTCTTGGGAGGCTAAGGCGGAAGGATTGCCTGAGCCCAGGAGGTCGAGGCTGCAATGAGCTGGGATCATGCCACTGCACTCCAGCCAAAGACTCTGACTCAAAAAAAAAAAATCAACAACAATCTCTTCCAGGTTTCTTCTTCTTGGGCCCTTCTCACCTACTGAGCCCCGTATATCTGGGAGAACACCTGAGTTGGCTCTCAAGATTGCCGTGGTTCCAGATAGCAAGGGGAGAGCAGGAGAGAGTGGGTACCATGATTTCAGCACAGGGGTATCTGGTGTGTGTCTAGACCTACAGGACAGCCACCATCCTCATACCAGGTTATTAAAGAGCGTGGGCAGTCAGCAAACTCTTTCTCTTGATCACAATGAGATGCAACAACTAGAGCTGAACATTGACATTAAGCAAAAGTTTTTAAAAACCACATTTTGTTTTTCAGGTACACAGTGCAGAGCATCCATAACAGCCCAGAAGAAAGTTTTCTGTAGTATTTAGACCATTTCAGGCTTAGTTTTCTTAACCTGTTCTCCAATAGTGCTCCCCTCCTTATTCTTACATGTTGAACTGTTGAGAATTTTGTGGAAAAAAAAAAAAATAGTTAATAAACATTTGCTTTCAAACATTTGCTTGTTTTATTTTACCATAAGTTCAAAATGAAATTGTTTAGGTAGGTGAACTTTAATGATTCAGCTTAAGAAATAAGACATTGTTGCCAGGCTCGGTGGCTCAGCCTGTAATCCCGCGCCTTTGGGAGGCTGAAGTGTATGGATTGCCTGAGCACGCGGGTTCGAGACCCGCCTGGGCAGCGAGACCTCATCTCTACAATAAATCAAAAAATCAGCTGGGCGTGGTAGTACATGCCTGTAATTCCGGCTACTTGGAAGGCTGAGGCGGAAGGATCGCTGGAGCCCAGCAGGTGGAGGCTGCAGTGGCCGGGAACGGCCACTGTACTCCAGTCTGGGCGACAGAGTGAGACTCCAACTCAAAAAAACAACAACAAAAAAAGAAATAAGACATTCTCAGTACAACTTGAAGGCCCTTGTGTGCCCCTCCCAGTCACATTAGAGGTGAACACACTATAGAGGTGATTTGGTGCTTATCATTCTTATATAGGTCTTTATAATTTTACTATGTATGAATGCATCCCTAAATGATATGCATAGCTCAGTATATTTTAAATATATGTGAAATCAAATAATTGTCTTTTTCCCCACTAATTACTTGCCCTGTTTATCCATGTTAATATTTTATTTTCACTTTGTTTTATTTTTATTCACTTTCCTTGCTATATATATCCATGTGCATAATGTATTCTGTTAGCTATTTAGGCTGCCACCAGTTTCTTCTCCATTACAAATATTCTTCTGTAAGACCCTTGTGGACTTGTGAGAAGTTTTCTAAAGTACATATACATAGCAATGGAATTTGCTAAGACGTTCCATCAATTTAACCACCACCAGTTGTCTGGGTTCGTGACCAGTAGTTGGTGGAACTAGACCTTTATCTGCTAGACTGATACCAGAAAGGCATCTCATTATTACGACATGCGTTCTCTGACTTATTACATAGTGAGCAGAATGCTCACATCTCTTGTCCATTTTTCTATTGAGCTGTTTGCAATTTTATTGATTTGTAGAAATCCTTTATGCTGGTTAGGAATACCCTATTAGGTATACGTGTCATCTAGTTTGTGGCTTATCTTTTCTCTATTTTATAGTGTCTTTTGGCAAACAAATTTTTCACTCAGTTAATTAGCAACCTTTTCCCTTAAGGTTTGTGTTTTGTGTCTCATTTTAAAAATCTTTCCTGAGGTAACACAAGTCCTTATTTTTTTGAAGTTTTGCTACCTATTGGGTACTATGTTCACTATTTGGGTGACAGTTTCACTAGAAGTCCACATCCAGTATCACACAATATACCCATGTAACAAACCTGCATATGTACCCCCTGAATCCAAAATAAAATGAAAATCTTAAAAAGTACTGGCAAAGATAGAGAGAAACTTGAACCCTTGTGAATTGCTGGTAGAAGTGTGAAATGATACAGTCACTGGAAAACAGTTCAGCGGTTCTTTAAGAAATTAAACAGAATTACTATATAATTCAGCCATTCCACTCCTGGATATATACCCAAAAAATTGAAAGCAGCATCTCAATATTTGAATATCCAGGTTTTTAGCAGCAGCATTCACAATAGCTAAAAAGTGGAGGGGAAAACCCCAAATATCCATCAATGGATGCATAGGTTAGGAAATTGTTTCTATAATTAAAGTATTATTCAGTCTTAAATATTATTAAATAACATTTTAAGACTATATAACCCAGTATCATTCAGGCTTAAAAAGAAATGAAATTCTGAAACATGCTTCAACATGGATGAATTTTGAAGACATTATACTAAGTGGAATAAGCCCAACACAGAAGGACAAGTAATAAGATTTCATGTATACCAGGTTCCTGAAGTAGAACATGGCAAAAGACAGTGGAATGGTGTCTCCAGGGTACAGGGGAGAGAGGAAGAGAAGCTACTTATGAATTAACAGTTTTAGTTTGAGAAGTTCTGGTGATGGATGATGGTGGCATCAAAATAATATGAATGTACATCATGTCATTTAACTGTACACTTCAAATGATAAAAGTCTGGGGGAAAGGATTAAGATGGCTGATGAGAGGCCGCTAGAGTGTGTTGCTCCCATGGAATGAACCAAGAGCGTTTCCTCAGCACCCGGAGAGGAACGTGAACAACAGCAAGCCCCACAACTCGTCGAAGAAGCGATAATAACCACCTAGTGCAAAGAGGAGGAAAACCAGTCTGGGTTGGAACTAACCAACTATCACCTGGATCGTGGAGCAGACCATGAGCAACCTCCAGATGGTGGGGAAGGTGAGGGGACTTTGGGAATTCTGTGCTCCTGCCACGACCTGGGAGGGGCCCCGAGTCTTGCGGGTCTCCCTTCCCTCGTGGGAAACCGCCTTCCCCATAGCCGTGCTCTGCTGAAACCCACGGGAAATGGTGCAGGAAAAAGAGCTCTGAACAGCTTCAGCCGCCACATCCCAGGAAGTCAACCCTTGCTGCTTTCTGGCCTCTCTGGGAGGCGTCAGGCCCTAAAGGCAAGCTCTACCACAGCAGATAGTTCCTAGCTGAGGAAGGCTGCACTCTGACCCTCAGATCACAGATTGCCTGAGGCTAAGGTGGGAGCTGAGTGCGACTCATTGCCGTAACAACTTCTCCCAAGGTAAATTATTTTGTGCAGCCTCTGTACATGACCCCAGTGGCCACGGACTCACTTCCAGTCCCCACTGGGTCAGCCGAGGGCACAGACCGGGGTGCTTCAGCTCCTTTCCCTTGCACTCCCCTTGAGGCTCAGCATAGAGAACTTGGGCAACCCCCAAAGCCCCACCCATCCCCTAGGCCGGCTAGGCACCTCCTTGGAGCAACACACACCAGGGAAAAAGCCCACAGCCACCAATGCAGCTGGCTTTCTCCTGCAAGCACCACCTCCTGTCCAGAGGTCAACAGCAGTCCGCCACATAGGATATAACACCTCAGTTCCGGGGAAGATCTGCTATCAAACCCCAGCTACCACCACTAGCGAAGCCACTCCAGCCCCTAGGATGCTGAGAGCCAGGGCAGGTACCTAGGACAGGACCGCCACAGCCAGCAGTAGCAAAACTCAGCACACCAAGACTAGATAAAAACCCAAGGACTCCTACAGTGCCTCCATCAGCCTATTCGCCTCAAATAAAAAGAAACAGTCTACACAAATGAGAAGAAACCAGAAATAATAACTAACAATATGAAAAAACTGTTCTTCAACACCCCCAAGAGAACACACTAACTCTTCAGCAATGGAACCTAACCAAAATGAAATCTTTGAAATTCCAGAGATAGAATTCAAGAGGTTGATTATAAAATTGCTCAGTGAGATTCAGAAAGTTGAAAACCAGCATAAACTTAAAAACTATTCAGGAAATGAATGAAAAATTATCCAAAGAGACACCTTAAAAAAAAAAAAGCTTAAATTCTGCAAATGAAGCCGGGTTTGGTGTCTCAGCCTGTAATCCCGCGCTTTGGGAGGCTGAGGTGAGTGGATTGCCTGAGCCTGCGGGTTCGAGACCCAACTGGGCAGCGAGACCTCATCTCTACAATAAATCAAAAAATTAGCCGGGCGTGGTAGCGCACACCTGTAGTTCCAGCTACGGAAGGCTGAGGCAGAAGGATCACCGGAGCCCAGCAGGTCGAGGCTGCGGTGGCCGGGAGTGGCCACTGCACTCCAGTCTGGGTGACATAGTGAGACTCCAACTCAAAAAAAAAAAAAACCGAAAAAACAAAACAAAACAAATTCTGCAAATGAAAGAATCATTTAGGGAAATGCAAAATGCAGTGGAAAGTCTTTAACAGTAGACTCGAATAAGTAGAAGAAAGAATTTCAGAATTGGAAGATGAGGCTTTCAAATTAACCAAGACAACAATAAAGAAAAATATCAAAAGAATGAAACATCTCCAAGAAATGTGGGATTATGTCAAATGTCTAAAGCTAAAAGAATCATAGATGTTCCTGAGGAAGAAGAGAAAACAACAGGTTTGGAAAATCTACTTGAGGGAATAATAAAGGACAACTTCCCTGACCTTGCCAGAGATTTAAACATTCAGATACAAGAAGCCGAAAGCACCCCCAGAAGACTGATTGCAAAAAGGTCATCCTCAAAGCAATATAATCATCAGGTTACACAAAGTTAATGTGAAGGAGAGAATTTTAAGAGCAGTGAGGCGAAAGCTTCAAATAAGTTACGAAGGTTAAACTATCAGACTAAGACTTCTCAGAAGAAACCCTACAAGCAAGCATCTTCAATCTTCTCAAACAGAATGAGTCAGCCATGAATTATGTATCCCGCAAAACTAAGTTTGATAAATGATGGAGAAATAGTCTTTCTCAGACAAGCAAACACTGAGGAAATTTGTTACCACTAGATCGGCTCTACAAGAAAGACTCGAAGGAGAGCTAAATACTAAAATAACAGGTTGAAATACGCTAGTAGAAAAATGCTAGAAATCATAAAGTTCACAGGCTCATGTAACACCAACACAATAGAGAAAAAGAATAAATAAAGTAACCAGATAACAACCAGTATGATGAATGGAATAGTACCTTGCATATCATCATTAACCCTGAACATAAATTATCTCAATGTCCCACTAAAAAGATATAGACTGGAAGAATGGATTTTTAAAACTCCAAATATCTGTTGCCTTCAAGAGAAACCAAAAAGAGCAGAAGGCCAGGCACAGTGGCTCACACTTGTAATCCTGGCACTTAGGGAGACCAAGATGAGAGGCTCCGTCTGGGCAATTTGGTGAGACCGCCGTCTTCTACCAATCAACAAAAATTAGCTGGGCCTGGTGGCGTGTGCCTACAGTCCCAGCTACTTGGAAGGCTGAGGTGGAAGGATTGCCTGAGCCCAGCAGGTCGAGGCTGCGGTGGCCATGAGCACGCCACCACACTCTAGCCTGAGCAAGAGTGAAACTCCGACTCAAAAGAAGCAAAAGAAGAGCAGAAGTAGCCATTCTCATATCAGGTAAAAAAGACTTTAACAGTAAACAAAAAAGACTAAGATGGCTATTATATAATGATAAAGGGATCAATCAAACAAGACATAGCAATTTAAATACATATGTCCCTAACACTTTATGAAACAAACTCTGCTATACCTAGAAGAGACAGACAGCAATGCGATAGCAGAAGACTTCCACACTCCACTGACAATGACAGACAGATCATCAAGAGGCAGAAAGTCAACAAAGAAACACTGGAGTTAACCCAGACCTTAGAGCAAATGGAACAGAAATCCAAAACTACAGAATATAGGAACATTCTCCAAGAGTGACCACATGATAGGCCACATATCAAGTCTCAATAAATTTTTAAAAATCCAAATCATATCAAGCATCTTCTTAGATTACAGTAGAATGAAACTAGAAATTAACTCCAAGAAGAACTCATGAAACCAAACAAAAACACAGAAGTTAAAAAATCTGCTCTTGAATGATCCTTGAGTCAACCATGATATCAAGATGGAAATCTAAAAATTCCTCAAAATGAATGAAAACTGCAAAACAAGTTATCAAAACCTCTGGGATACAACCAAAGCTGTGCTTAGAGGGACATTTACAACACTTAAGGCCTATGTTAATAAGACTGAAAGATCACATACTGACAACCTAATGTCACACCTCAAGGAACTAGGAAAACACAAACAAACCAAACACAGAAACAGCAGAAGAAAATAAATAATGAAGATCAAAGCAGAACTAAATAAAATTGAAATTAAAAAAAATACAAAGGATCAATGAAACAAAAAGTCGGTTCTTTGAAAGGTAAACAAAATTGATAGACCACTAGCTAGATTAAGAAGGAAAGAATATTCAAATTAGCTCAATCAGAAACTAAAATGGAGATATTAAAGCTGATGATAGAAATAAAAAAGACCATCCAAGATTATTATGAACATCTCTATGCAAACAAACTAGACAACCTAGAGGAAATGGATAAATCTGGAAAACACACAACCCCCAACCTTGAATCAGGAGAGAATAGAAACCCTGAGCAACCAATAATGAGTACTGATTTTGTAATTATAGTAATTAAAAGTCTCCCAACTAAAAACAGCCCAGGACCTGACAGACTTGCAACCAAATTCTAATAGACTTTCAAAGAAGAACTGGTACCTATTTTACTGAAGCTATTCCATAATATTGAAGAGGAGAGAATTCACCCTAACTCATTCAGTATAGCCAGTATCACTCTAATACCAAAGCCAGAAAAAGACACAACAACAACAACAAAAAACTACAGACAAGTATCTCTGATGAACACAGACCTGAAAGTCCATAAAAATATTAGCAAGCTGAATTCAACCGCACATGAAAAGATAATCCATCACAATCCATGGGTTTTATCCCAGGGATGCAAGGACGGTTTGACATATGCAAGTCAACCAATACGATCCACCACATAACAAAATTAAAAACAAATCATATGATCATTTCAATAGATACAAAAAAGCATTTGATAAAATCTGGCATCCCTTCATGATAAAGGCCCTCAGCAAAACAGGCACAGAAAGAACATTCCTCAAAGTAATCAAAGCCGTATGACAAACCAACAGCCAGTGTCAGCATGAATGGAAAAAAGTTGACTACATTCCCCTTCGGAACTGGAATAAGGCAAGGATGCCCACTTTCACCACTCTTATACAACACAGTACTAGAAGTTCAAGCCAGAGCAATCAGGCAAGAAAAAGAAACAAAGTATCTCCAAACTGAAAAAGAAGAAATTAAAATATCCCTGGACACTGACAATATGGTCTTATACCTACAGAATTCTAAAGACTCCTCCAAAAGATTTCCAGACTTGATAAATGAACTCAGCAAAGTTTCAGGATACAAGTATAGCACACACAAATCAATAGCACTGCTATACGCCGATAGCAACCAACCTGAGAATCAAATCAAGAACTCAATCCAGCCGGGCTCGGTGGTTCAGCCTGTAATCCCGCACTTTGGGAGGCTGAGGTGAGGGGACTGCCTGAGCCCGCGGGTTCGAGACCCTCCTGGGCAACTTGGCGAGATCTCATCTCTACAATAAATCAAAAAAATTAGTCGGGTGTGGTAGCGCGTGCCTGTAGTTCC
>NW_007246515.1:106745-123928 GCF_000164805.1 Carlito syrichta
TGTGTGTGTGTGTGTGTGTGTGTTGGAGTCTCATTCTGTTGCCCAGGCTGGAGTGCAGTGACACACTTACAACCACGCCAGCTTGACCTGCTGGGCTCTGGCAATCCTTCCACTTCAGCCTTTCAAGTAGCTGGAACTACAGGTGCACGCTACCACACCTGGCTTATTTATTTATTTATTTATCTATCTATTTATTTATTTATTTATTTATTGTAGAGATGAGGTCTCGCTAAGTTGCCCAGGCTGATCTCGAACCCGCGGTCTCAGGCAATCCACTCCTCTCAGCCTCCCGTAATGCTGGGATGACAGGCTGAGCCACCGAGCCCAGCTGAGTTCCTCTTTTTTTAAAATATAGTCATGCGCTGCTTAATGACAGGGATACATTCTGAAAAATGCATCATTAGGTGATTTCATCTTGAGAGTATCATTGCGTGTACCTACAAAAACCTAGATGGCATAGCCTACTACACACCTAGGCTGAATGGTATAACCTATAGTTCCTCAGCTATAAATTGTGCAGCATGTTACTCTACTGAATACTGGTAGGCAATTGTGATGCAATAGTATTTTTGTATTCAACTATACCTAAACTTAGAAAAGGTGCAGTAAAAATATGGTATAAAACATAACAAATGGTACAACTGCCTGAATGGCGTTTACAGGATAGAAAGTTGCTCTGGTTGTGTAAGGTAGTATTGAGTGAATGTGAAGGCCCAGGATGTTGTCACACACTACTGTAGATGTTATAAACCCTGTACACGTAGGCTACATTAAATCTATTAAAAATATTGTTCTTTCTTCAATAATAAGTTAACCTTAGTTTACTATCAGTTTCTTTCTAAACTTTTAAAATGTTTTAGCTTTGTGACTCTTGCTGTAAAAACACTTAGCTTAAAACACACCAACACATTATATAGCTGTACAAGATTTTTTTCTTTATATCCTTACTATGTAAGTCTTTTTCTATTTAAAAATTGTTTATTTTATTTTGCTACTTTTTAAACTTTTTTGTTAAAAATAACACTTGTACAAGCACACACATTAGCCTAGCCTATACAGGGTCAGGATCATCAATATCACTGTCTTCTAACTCTGCACCTTGTCCCACTGAAAGGTTTCCAGGGCAATAATGCACATGGAACTGTCATCTATTATAGCAATTCCTTCTTCTGGAATATCTCCTGGAGGACCTGCCTGAGGCTATTTTATAGTTAACTTTTTTAAATAAGTAGAAGTACACGCTAAAATAACAATGAAAATGTATTGTAGCATAGTAAATACATAAATCAGTAACAGTCTATTACCATGATCAAGTATTATGTACTGTATATAATTGTATGTGCTATACTTTTATACAACTGGCAACACAGCAGGTTTGTTTGCAAAATCACCACAAATGAGTGAGTAACGTGTTGTGCTACAACTTATGAAGGTTGTAATCTCATTATGCAACAAGAGTTTTTCAGCTCCATTATAATCTTATGGGACCCCTGCAGTATATGAGGTCTTCCATTGACCAAGAGACTTTATGTGGAACATGACTGTAATTGCAGTGTACTAATATTTTGCTCTATGGTTAATTCTCTGGTGTTCTGAGGTGAGTGGATTGCCTGAGCCCGCAGGTTCAAGATCAGCCTGGGCAACTTGGCGAGGCCTCATCTCTACAATAAAACAAAAATTTAGCTGGGTGTGGTAGCACACGCCTGTAGTTCCAGCTACTTGGAAGGTGGAGGTAGAAAGATCGCCAGAGTCCAGCAGGTTAAGGGTGCAGTGGCCGGGAGTGGCCACTGCACTCCGGTCTGGGTGACAGAGTGAGACTCCAACTCAACAACAACAACAACAACAACAACAAAAGAACTCAATTCCATTTACAATAGCAGCCAAAAAGCTAAAATACCTAGGAATATATTTAACCAAGGAGATGAAAGATCTCTGTAAGAACTACAAAACCCTGATGAAAGAAATTGCAGAGGACACAAACAAATGGAGAAGCACCTACTCTCATGGATTAGAAGAATAAACATTGTTAAAATGACCATATTACCCAAAGTAATCTACAGATTCAACACAATCTCATCAAACTACCAATGTTACTGTTCACAGAATTAGAAAAAACAATCCCATAATCCATATGGAACCAAAAAAGAGCCAGAATAGCAAAAGCAATCCTGAGCAAAAAGAACAAAGCTGGAGGCATTTATTACCTGATTTCAAACTATGCTACAAGGCTGTAGTAACCAAAACAGTGTGTTACTGGTACAAGAGCAGACAAATGGACCAGTGGAACAAAATGGAGAATCCAGAAACAAACTCAAATACCTACAATCAACTGATCTCTGACAAAGCAGACAAAAACATAGACTGGGGAAAGGACATCCTATTCAACAAATGGTGCCTGGAAGATTGGAAAGCTACATGCAGACACGCAAATCTTGATCCCTCTCTCTCACCATACTCAAAAACTCAAGGTGGGTGAAAGAGGTAAATGTCAGACCTGAAACCATAAAAATCCCAGACCAGTTGGGTGTGGTGGCTCAAGCCTGCACTCCCAGCACTTTAGGGGGCCAAGGCGAGAGGACTGCCTGAGCCCGGGGGTTCAAGACCATCCTGGGGAACTTGGCAAGACCTCATTGCTACCATAAACCAAAAACTTAGCCAAGCGTGGTAGCACACGCCTGTAGTTCCAGCTACTTGGAAGGCTGAGGTGGAAGGATCGCCGGAGCGCAGGTCGAGGCTACGGTGGTCGTGAGCATGCCACTGTACTCCAGCCTGTGCGATAGACTGAGACTCCAACTCAAAAAAAAAAATAAAAAAAATCCTAGACTAAAACCTAGGAAAGACTGTCCCGGACATCAGTCTAGGCCAAGAATTTATGGCTAAAACCCCAAAAGCAAAATGCACCAAAAACAAAAATAGTAAGTGGTACTGAATTTAACTAAAAAGCTTCTGCACAGCCAAAGAAATAAGCAACAGAACAAATAGGCAACTTACAGAATGGGAGAAGACATTTGTAAACTGTATATCTGACAAAGGACTGATATCCAGAATCTACAAAGAACTCACACAAATGAGCAAGAAAAAAGCAAATGATATCAACAGAAGTCTCAAAAGAAGATATACAAATGGCTATCAAACGTACAAAAATGCTCAGCAATACTAACTGGCAGAGAAGTGTAATTTAAAATCACAATGAGATACTACTTTACACTAGTCAGAATGGCCAATAATTTTTTTTTTTAGAAAGCAGGATTTGAGCCGGGCTCGGTAGCTCAGCCTGTAATCCCGCACCTTGGGAGGTTGAGGTGAGTGGATTGCCTGAGCCTGCGGGTTCAAGACCTGCCTGGGCAACTTGGTGAGCCCTCATCTCTACAATAAATCAAAAAATTAACCAGGTGTGGTAGTGCACGCCTGTAGTTCCAGCTACTTGGAAGGCTGAGGCGGAAGGATCGCCGGAGCCCAGCAGGTCGAGGCTGTGGTGGCCTAGAGCGGCCACTGCACTCCAGTCTGGGCGACAGAGTGAGACTCCAACTCAAAAAAAAAAAAAAAAAAAAGAAAGAAAGCAGGATTTGTTGAGAGGACAGAAAAGCTCCCACAGTGGGAGGGGACACAAAGGGATTGGCCAGCCATTATTTAAAAAATCAAAAAACTACAGAAGCGGACACAGATGCAGTGAAAAGGGAACTCTTACTCTTATACACTTAATAGGAGTGTAAATTAGTACAACTTTTATGGAAGTTGGTATGGATATTTCCAAAAGAATTAAAAGTAGATTTACTATTTGATCCATCAACCCCACTACTAGGTATTTATGCCCAAAGGGACAAAGGTCATTATATAAAAAAGATACCTCAGGCCGGGTGCAGTGTCTCATGTTTATAATCCCAGCACTTTGGGAGGCCAAGGTGAAAGGACTGCCTAAGCCCACAGGTTTGAGTCCAGCGTGGGCAACTTGGCAAGACCTCATCTCTACAATAAATCAAAAAATTAGCTGGATGTGGTGGCGCATGACTGTAGTTCCAGCTACTTGGAAGGTTGAGGCAAAAGGATCACCTGAGCCCAGCAGGTGGAGGCTGCGGTGGCCATGAGCATGCCACTGCACTCCAGCCTGGGCCAGAGTGAGACTTCGACTCAAAAAAAAAAAAAAAAAAAACTGTACTCACATGTTCGTCACCACACAAGTCACAATTGCAAGGATATGGAATCAACCCAAATGACCATCAACTGATCAATGGATAATGAAAATGTGGTATATATCTACTATGGAGTACTATTCCGCCATCAAAAGAATGAAATAATGTCTTTTGCAGCAAGCTGAATGGAATTCACCCTAAGTGAACTAACACAGGAACAGAAAACCAAACACCGCATGTTCTCACTTATAAGTAGGACCTAAACTAAGGATCTGCAAAGGCATAGAGAATGATGTGATGGATACTGGAGATTCAGAAGAGGGAAAAGGAGAAGAGGGGAAGGGATTTAAAACAATCACCTAGGCTCAGCCTATAATCCTGCGCCTTTGGGAGGCTGAGGTGAGTGGATTGCCTGAGTCCGCGGGTTCGAGACCTGCCTGGGCAGCGAGACCTCGTCTCTACAATAAATCAAAAAACCAGCCGGGTGTGGTAGCGCATGCCTGTAATTCCAGCTACTTGGAAGGCTGAGGCGGAAGGATCGCCGGAGCCCAGCAGGTCGAGGCTGCGGTGGCCGGGACTGCACTCCAGTCTGGGCGACAGAGTGAGATTCCAACTCAAAAAAACAAAACAAACAAAAAAAAACCAATCACCTATAGGGTGATTACAGTGTACACAGGTAGAAGTGGTGGGTACCCTTAAAGCCCAGACTTCACTTCCACTATACAATGCAACCATGTAACCAAAAACTATTTGTACCCCCTCAAGCTATTGAAATAAAATTAAAAAGTAAAAAAAAAATTTTTTTAAATATTTAGACAATTTTTAATTAAGTATTTTTACCATAATGGAAAACAATGTGGGGGAAAAGTTTTTCAGTTTTTTCATATTAGTTTTTAAATCACTTGGGATTGATACATTTCAGTTTTTTAAAAATTGACTCACTGTCAGTGACAAGTAAGGTCTATGTAGACCAATGTGTAATCATTACAAAAATTTACAAGTAAAGACTTGCCCTTCCTTCAAGGACATCTTGATTCCGCGAGCCTGCAGTGTTACTGGGGATCACACTAAGGCAGCTGTTAACCCCAGGTAGTCATTGTTCATACCTCTCCACTCTCAAGCATCCTATTTTTGAAAAATAAAGTCAGCCTTGTTATAATTGCTTTCTCCTACCTGTGGTACTGTCGGACCCATTTGTATTCATTCACTGTTGTAACTTCCCATTCTGTTACAATTAACTTAACCTCTGTGTAGATCAAGTGCTTTAATTTTGGTACTAATTGAACGCAGTGATATTTTAGCTAGAGACATGTGTCTGCTCCTTGAGATTCCTGCTCTGTGGCTGACAAGCCTGTGGGACATCTATGTGACGCACTTCCTGTGCTACTTGCTTTGTACAGCCATCTCCCACAGGTAAAAGCACTTATTTGTTATTTTTAAAGCCAGTGCACAGTTTATAACAAAGTAATAATGCTTTTCTTAGTCTAACTGGAGAGACAGGCTAGGCAGATTCTAAATGAAAGCTATCCTTGTTGCATTTCAAAGAATATAAAATTAAGATGCTACAGGGTAAACTTTTATTTCAGAACTCAAACATATATTTTCCATTAATAAACACATGCACACTTTCTATAAATTAAATAACAGACTCCACAAGATATATTTATTTTTACCAAGAAAATCAATTTGTGTTACCTCATGATTAGTCGCACTAGGACTGTTGCAGTTCTGTGTCCATGAGAACATTGCCGTCCTTGTCCTTAACTCTTACCCGACCAGATGTGTACTTGGTCTCTTGGTGACCATTTGCATACACAGTTTTAACAGTGCCATCTAGATATTCCCGTCTCTTGAACTGGGTGGTATGCACTTCTCTTTGGCCATTATTAAACTCTATGATTTTGTTGCCATCACTGTAATATTTAAAATAAAATCTCTTAAAAAGGAATATGCAACAGAAAAATGAGTTAAAAGCCACCTTTCGATTCTGGCAATTATGTCTCCTGGAGCAGGGGTCCCCCACCCCCAGGCCACTGACTGGGACTGGCGCGTGGCCTGTTAGGAAGCCGGCCACACAGCAGGAGGTGAGCAACAAGTGAGTAGAGCTCCACATTCTGTCAGATCAGTGGTGGCAATAGTTTCTCATAGGAGCACAAACCCTACTGTGAACTGTACATGCGAGGGATCCAGGTTGTGCACTCCTTATGAGAATCTAATGCCTGATAATCACTAACCCCCCACCCCCATCTGTGGAAAAACTGTCTTCCAGAAACCAGTCCTTGATGCGAAAAAAGATTGGACCACTATCCTAGAGACATGCCTTGGGCTTTTTCACTGTACCACTGCAAGTTCTCTCGACAGTGTTTTCTTCAGGCTGATAGTTCCAATTATCAGATTAGCACTTACGTGTGCCCATGAAAAGATTTGTTTTAATAAATGTATATTTTCACCACAAAATGTTTAGCTTTTCCTTTAATTTGTGTTCTTCCTCTCATAAAATGGTCACTGCATTAAAGTTGACCCTTCTTTTCATGAACTTAAAAACCATTCTATTGGCCGGGAAGAGAGTTATGTTCCTAAGAAGGGGCACAATCAGACTTAAAACCTGTTTTCAGGCAGTGGAACAAAAAAGCAGAATATGAAACATAATTAGCACCAAACTGACTGCGTGACATGCCTATGGGACATTCACATGGAACCCCCCAAATGCAGGTGTAGCATGCCATTAGAAATGCAAGGTTGAAACGACAGAATTCCCACTTATAAACACAGAAGGACAGGTGCTATGCCAAGTGGCTTTTTCTATGAACATAATGGTGTCATACCGTTGCACTCTGACGATTGTACCATCTGGGAAAATGCTTTCTTCTTGTCCATCGGCAAATAAGTTTTTAATTGTCTGGTCAGGAAACGTGATTTCTTTTCTTCCATCTGGGAAATGTTTTTCTGTTTAAAAAAGGTTATTTACTATGAATATTGCTTAAGGAAGGGAAGGAAGAAATTAATAAGGAGAGGGTGGAGTCAACTTTACCTATTTGTCCACTTGAGAAATGTAAGACTTCTAGTCCCTCTGGGTACGTAGTGTGAGTGGTCTGGGCAGCTGCATAGTAGTAGATCTGTAAAGACACAAGGTCAGTTCGCCTCTGCTCCAGAGGTGGTTAGCTATGGAGAAGAATGCCCCCTTGGAAACGTACCACTCTCTCATCCGGCATGACCTGCTTCACATCCCCATTAAAAAAAGTGACAGTGATGGTCTTTCCATCCACGCTCACTTCCTTCCGAGTTCCATTGGGAAACAGTATAACACGGCACCCATTCTTATAAACCTTTTCCACCTAAAAAAAAAACCCACAAGATTATCACTAGGGGAAATTTCCTCCTGAGATCACATGACCAATATATGCCCAATTCTCCTGTCTACTTTGAAATTTTTCATAATAAAAAGGAAAACATTATCTCAAGAGCCTTTATTTCATCAGGAGTTGCCAACTGGTGATTTTCTAATTTTCTCAGTCCTTTTCTATATATTAGCTGGAATTCTAAAACAGAAAACTTTTCCTCATCAATGATTTGCTACCCCTAAAGTAGACTTTGTATAGGAAAGTCTGACTACTGCTTTGGACAGTTGTCCTTTCTCCTTCCCTTATTCCTCAAGGTTAACAGTGAACGCTGACCCTATAATTTCAACTGAAGTGTATCAGATCAGGGTATCTGACAAACGAAACTTTCCATAAATAAGAGGACAAATTCCCTCAAAACCTTCCTCTAACAAATCCCCTGTGTGTCCCTTCCTTTCTCATTTCCTTTTTTGGCTGGAACCCCCAGGCAGTTTTCCCACTCAGAAACTTTCCGACGCACAAGAATAAAACTGCAGGATGGAGATGTGAAGGGAGGCCACTGCCTCGGATCAGGACTGGGACCGGGACCAGGATCGGGATCAAAAGGGCTATAGGAAAGGAAGGCCTAGGGTAAATGGAGGCTTAAAAGAGGTGCCAAGGATTCCAAAGCCTTCTTAGCTGTTTGGAGCAAGAATAAAGAGCTCACACAAAGGGACTGTATGCCTCCTGCCACTGGCTCTCAAAAGCAGAAATGGCACCTACATGCATGTCGTACACAGAGCTCCAAGGTTCAAGCCCCAAAGTACTGAAGTCACCCTTAGATCGTAAAGATCAACTGTTTTAGAATCTTAAGTGTATCAACCCATGTTTATTTTTATACCATTATTCAAAAACATTTTTTAACCTTTCCATCAGGATGACTTATTTCTCCTTGTATTTCTCCTATTTCTTCCTCTTCTTTATAGTCAGGATCTGGGAGGTTAACCAGTTCAAGTGGCTCCCTGGGTGAGGCAGCCTGTAAGGACAAGGACACAACGTTTCAAGAACTAAAACCTACACTTGTTTCCGAAAGCTAGACTTTGACACTATAGGATCCTATGACTAGTGTTTTCAATGTTAAGTAAAAAGCCTCCTTTATACAGTTTAGAAGCTTAAGTCAGTTGATGAACCAACTTCAAGCCTGGGTAATCTATTTGAATATAAAAAATAGAGCTTTACTTGTTCCTTATCCAAAATGCCTAAATCTTGAAGAGGTGCAGACTTGGATCTTCGAGATGATTTTCCTATTAAAATAAAATTGTCAGAGTTAGTTTTAATATTTAATTGAAAATTTAAAATTCTCTAGTATGGCCAAATATTTCTTTAGTTCACATCCTTCTTCTGTGAACTGCTTCATTCATAATTAAGATTATCTCAATATTCTTCTTTACTAATTTGGAGGAGTTCTCCATTAGACAAATTGAAATATTTATACAGGTACTTAAGTCCCAGGTGTCCAAGAAAGACAAAGACAATCTCTTCACAGAGAGTTTACAATCCAGGGGAAAGAACAGATGCTCAAATAACCTGAGAGGCCCCAGCACAGTGGCTCACACCTGTAATCCCAGCACACTTTGGGAGGCCGAAGTGAGAGGCCATGGGTTCGAGACCATGGTTCGAGCCCATGGGTTCGAGACCAGCCTGGGCAACTTGGCGAGACCTCATCTCTACAATAAATAAGTAAAAAAAAATTAGCTGAGCATGGTGGTGTGTGCATACAGTTCCAGCTACTTGGAAGGCTGAGGCGGAAGGATTGCTTGAGCCCAGCAGGTTGAGGCTCCGGTGGCCATGAGCATTCCACTGCACTCCAGACTGGGCAACAGAGTAAGACTCCAACTAAAAAAAAAAAAGGAAAAAAGTATAGACAGAAGAGGCCTCTAAGAAGATCTATGGAATTTGGCTTGACCAAATAACCAACTATTTAGTTAAAACCTGGCCAGGCACAGTGGCTCAAGCCTGCAATCCCAGCACTTTGGGAGGCTGAGGTGAGAGGTTTGCCTGAGCTCAGAGATTCAAGACCAGCCTGAACAACATGGTAAGACTTTGTCTCTACAATAAATCAAAAACTTAGCTGGGCATGGCGGCCGTGAGCATACCACTGCACTCCAGCCTAGGCAACAGAGTAAGACTCTGACTCAAAATAAATAAACAAACAAATAAAACCTAAATGCTCTAGTGGCTGTGATCTAAATTTTTATACCATGACCAACACAGTAATCACGTGCTGTGCCGGTAACACACACATTATAAAATAAGCATGCACACACTACAACCACCACCATTCACATTGAGGTGAATTTCTAAAGCTTTATTGAGGCTCTAATCTTTTCATCCTATAGACCAAGGGGTCATATTGTAAAAACTCCCAACCCTGAAAGACCTCAATGTTAAAATGTGTAACAGGCGCTGGATGCTACAGGAGAACGGCCTGGAGAAGGGCAGAGGCAGGTGGCTAGCCAGGAGGCGCCTAGGTATTGAGAGCCGACTATGTGGCACCAGGAGATAGGAAGAGTTCCTTTACACCACAGAAAGTCACTGAATTATAGGTCCCAAGTGGCCATATGTCAGTAATTTCATACGATTCAACATAATTCTTTTTTTCTTTTTTTTCTTTTGAGTTGGAGTCTCACTCTGTCGCCCAGACTAGAGTGCAGTGGCCGCTCCCGGACCCCACAGCCTCGACCTGCGGGGCTCCGGCAATCCTTCCGCCTCAGCCTTCCGAGTAGCCGGAATTATAGCCGCTACCACGCCCAGCTGATTTTTTGATTTATTGTAGAGAGGAGGTCTCGCTGCCCAGGCGGGTCTCGAACCCGCGGGCTCAGGCAATCCACTCACCTCAGCCTCCCAAAGGCGTGGGATTACAGGCTGAGCCACCGAGCCTGGCTTATTTTTTTTCTTTTTGAATTTTTGTTGAGATGAGGTCTCGTTATGTTGCCCAGGCTGGTCTCCAGCTCCTGGGCTCAAGTAATCCTCTCGCCTTAGCCTCCAAAAGTGCTGGGATCACAAGCATGAGCCACTACACCTGGCCTCAAATTTGACATTAATTAATAAATTCAGAAATATCTACAATATCAGCAGGATTGGTGATGCTTATTTTGGAGCAGTTCAGATTTCAGACTTGGGATGCTCAACCTATATATCAATTTATGGACACAAGGTAGTAAAATAATTTTAAAAAACAAGTATGGAATGTTATCAGGGTAGAAATTACTTGGGGAGTAAGATGATGCACAGATTTCAATTATATTTACTTTACTTCTTAAGTTGGATATAAACTCTCTATTCTTTTTTCTTTGAGTTGGAGTCTCACTCTGTCACCCCCAGGCTTGGGGGAAGTGGCATGCTCTCGGCCACTGCATCCTCGACCTGCTGGGCTCCGGCGATCCTTCCACCTCAGCCTTCCAAGTAGCTGGAACTTCAGGCACACGCCACCAGGCTAATTTTTTAATTTATTGTAGAGATGAGGTCTCACCAAATTGCCAGGGCTGCTCTCAAACCCAGAGGCTCAGGCAATCCTCTCACCTCAGTCTCCCAAAGTGCTGGGATTATAGGCATGAGCCACCACACCTGGCCTAAAATCTCTATTCTTTAAATTCTGAAATATTTTGTAAAAAGATCATGCAGCCCCTTACCTTGTGATGGCAAATAGTTTTCCTTGTGTTTTTCTACCTGGGTTCCAGAAGAAATTTGACTCTTTTGAAATCGAACAGATGGGTTCTATAGTATAAGAGATAATTTTTCATATGAAATAAGTGTTAGGCTACTTACTGATACCCTGAATGAAATTAACAGAACTCAGCTAGTGGTGAGAATACTACAGGTTTTGTTCATTTATGTTGTTTTCATTTATCACAACAGGCTAAAGTGAACAAACTGTTATCTAGGAAAGAACAATACACACACTCACAGACTCCTTGGGACATACATGCATTCTTCAAGTTGGGACGCTGCAGTCAAGGTAACCCAGACCGTCTTCTCTGACTGTCACAGAGCAGCGGAAGAGAGCACAGGCCTCAGCTAACAGTGTTCTGCCAAAGCTAGCCTCTCCTGGGTGCTCCCTTCCCACTTCATTAGAATCGCGCTGAGCCCAACTCTCCCTGAAAACACTAGGACGAGGCAGGCCAAGACCTCTCTGCCCTCCATTTCCACTCCCATTTCTGGCCAGATCCACCCCTGCCATTACCTATCCTGGCTGGGACATACTCCCTGCCAGGTGACAATGCTTCCAGCGCTGTCCTTGATGTCTCGTCCACTCCCGTTCCAATTTGTCCTCTGTCCTGCCTCTGCTACACACCCCAATGGGCCAACCCTGTAACTTATCATAATCAGTGCTATCAACATCTGCAATTATCAATAACTGCAAAAACCTTAACTTCAAAGTATTCCATTAATAAAGATCCCAAGCCGGGCTCGGTGGCTCAGCCTGTAATCCCGCGCTTTGGGAGGCTGAGGTGAGTAGATTGCCTGAGCCCGCGGGTTCGAGACTCGCCTGGGCAACTTGGCGAGACCTGATCTCTACAATAAATAAAAAAATCAGCCGGGCGTGGTAGCACATGCCTGTAATGCCGACTACTCACAAGGCTGAGGCGGAAGGATCGCCGGAGCCCAGCAGATCGAGGCTGCGGTAGCCGGGAGCGGCCACTGCACTCTAGTCTGGGGGACAGAGTGAGACTCCAACTCAAAAATAAATAAATAAATAAATAAAGATCCCAAATATAGGGCGCTCTAAAAAATAACAAGCCTGGTTCTTCAAAAACTCAACATAATATAAAAAGATGCTGAGGTACTTAGGGGTGAGATGCCATGATTTCTGCAATTACCTTCAAACAGTTCAGCAAGACAGACAAAAATACGGCCAGTGTTCATGGCAGCAGAGCCTGGGTGGGCATCCAGGTGCTCACCATACTATCCCTCACCTGGTATCTGCTTTAGGGAGCTTTCCTAATAAATGGTTGAGGGGACGCCACTTGGTGAATGCCACAGCCTGTCTCTGCAGCTCACTCTGCAACTACCTGACCCTGACAATGCTCACAAGTCACGGGACTCCACGGTGTCCTGAGTCATAGCATCTCTGTGTCCTCAAGCCTGGCACATGCCCTCCACATGCAGCTTAAGTCCACAGTGCACTGCAGCCACCCATGCCATGCAGGCTGCCACTTCTCTGCCCTCACTCACTTGGCAGCATTCACTTGGATGACCACATCTCCACCACCCCTAGCCCAAAAGGCTGAATAATTTCTTTCTTTTTCAAGCAATGTGGCCGGGCTCAGTAGCTCAGCCTGTAATCCCAACACTCTGGGAGGCTGAAGCAAGAGGATGGTTTGAACCCATGGGCAACTTGGCAAGATCTCGTCTCTACAATAAATCAAAAATTAGTCGGGCGTGGTAGCATGCATCTGTAGTTTAAGCTACTTGGAAAGTTGAGGCAGAAGGATCACCGGAGCCCAGTAGGTTGACGCTGGGGTGGCCGTGAGCTGCACTTCAGCCTGGGCAATGGAGTGAGACTCCAACTCAAAAAAAAAAAAAAAAAGGAAAAGAAAAAACAATGTGAACAACTCTCACTCTAACCATATGGTCTCTGACCCAGGTGGGCCCCAGCGCAGCCAGGAGATGACCACCTCAGGCTTTCTCCACCTCCTCACCTCTTGCCTCCCCATGCCCTGCCAGCTGCCCACACACGGGTCCAATCTATGCTGCACCTTCCGCCTCTGGGCACCACAGCCTCGCCTAGGAGTCATGGCCTGGTCTGACCAAGGCCCACCCTTTCCTCTCACTCAGCCAAGACATGCTTCTGTGATTCCCCCACCTCCTTCTGCATCAATATTTTCCTCTCTATGGAATCTGTCCTACCAATACATAAACACCTGCTAATTTTACCATCTTAAAAAAATAAAAATACTTCCCCTGTGACCACTACCCCCAACTCTTCAAAAGTGACTGCCAACTACCCCCACAGAGCTGTTAGCTGCACACATCCAGTTAGGCCCTCCTCTTCAACAGCCAAAGACACAAGTCTTCTGAGGGTCACATGCTCTCCCTTGGGCATATCCGATAGCCAGTTTCCAGTCCTCCTGTTATAGCAGCAGCACCTGACACGGTCGTCACACTCCTGCTGAGGCCTTTCTTCCCCACCTGGGGCCTCCAACCTCCTGCCCTCTGGCCTTGGTCCGCTCCTCCCTGTCCACACTCGCAGGCCCCAGCTATATCACACATCCAGACAACCTGAGCTTCTGTCCTGGCTGCAACCTCTGCTGTCCCGTATGGCTGTTGGGTCAGGACCTACCAGGAGGTCTAGTGGGCATTCGAACTACCTTCAGCCTTCCTGAGTTTCTGAGGCCACACGGGCTCTCTTCCTGTGGTCACTCCTAGTGACTGGGCCAAACCCAAAACTAAAGCACAGGCAGAGGTGGTTGGTTCCTGATCTCTTCCTTGCTGTTCCTGCTGCCAGCTCAGCAACAGCCCAAGCCACTTTTCTGGCAACCAAAAGGCCACCACTGCCTCTCCACCCAGTACTGCTTCTCCACTCACCAGTGCCTCTCCATCCAATAACTGCTTCTCCAGCCAATACTGCTTCTTTACCCACTACCACCTCTCTACCCAATACTGCTTCTCCAGTCATCAGTGCCTCCCCACCCAATACTGCTTCTCTACCCAACACTGCTTCTCCACCCACCACTGCTTCTCCACCCACCACTACCTCTCCCTCAATACTGCTTCTTCACTCACCAGTGCCTCGCCACCCAATACTGCTTCTCTATCAATACTGCTTCTCCATCTACCACTGCTTCTCCACCCAATACTGCTTCTCCATTCAATACTGCTTCTTTACCCACCACCACCTCTTCACCCAATACTACTCCTCCAGCCACCACTGCCTCTCCACCCACCATTGTACCTGGTCAAGCCACTGGCATCTCTAGTCCAAATTCCACCCCACCTAAGATGGCACCACAGTCCTCGCTTCTCCATAGCACCCCACTCCACCTCACACCTTATTGACCTGTACTATTATTCTTAGTCTCTCTCCCACGACTGGAATGTCAGCAACATGAGGGCAAGGAATTCTATCTGATTTTCTCACTGCTGTACCCTCAGGACCTAAAGCAATGCCTGGCACATCCAAGTTCTTCATATAGACAAATGAAAGGCCAGTGACTTGATTTAAAAGGACCACATCCTGGATACGCACATGACTCTCCGCAAAAGTTTCACTTGATCTGTTTTAACAGAGACCATCTGCTACTGTGGTAAATCTCCTTTATAGGAATTATAAAAATGAATCTGAAAAGCACCTATATATAGCAATGCTTGAAACGTTTTCTAAATTATCATAAAATATACACCACGAGCTTACCATCTTAACCATTTTTAGGTGCACAGTTACAGTGGCATTAAGTATATCCACATGGCTGTGCAGCCATCACCACCACCCATTCTCCAGAATCTTTCATCATCCCAAACAGAAAGTCTGCCCCCAATGACAAAACTCCCTGCCCCTCCTCCCTCAGCCTCTGGCACCCACCATCTTACTTTGTCTCTATGAATGTGAATGGTAAAACATTTACTATCCCCCCAAACACCTGACAAGACCAGCCAGCCACACCTACCATGGACTCCCCTTTCTTCAAGGCAGTCACACCATGATCTGCCTTGGGGCTGCTTTCTACAGCTTCTGCTTTCTTCCAGGCATCCAGTCGGAATCTTTCCATGACTTTTATTTCCTCCCGGAGGTCTGTATTCTCTTTGACTAACATTTCTATCTGGCTTCTGAGACGGCTGTGTGTACTTGACCATTTTGTTTCCTTTCTTTTCAAATCTTCCTGTAAATCTGCTATTTGCTGTTTTAAAACCTCTCAAATAACAATAATAATAAAGCATTACTAGAAGTAAAACAATAGAAGAGACACATCAATGAAACAGAATAGCTAGCCTAGCACAGACAGCCAAAGGGAAGACTTCGCCAATAAACAACACTTCAAGAACACTGGGTTTTTCAGGAATGGGGAGGAGGGGACCAAGTTAGGACCCACCTCATACCATCATCAGAAGAACAGAAATGACATAAAGGTGTAGGCGAGTGAATGATGGCACTTAATTATATGGCAATTCTAGGTAATACTAAAACAAAGAATGAAGATAATTTTTATGTTACAAATGATTTCAGTACACAGTACTATCTTTTTCTGCTTGTGTGTTTTTGAGGCAGAGTCTCACTCTATAGTCCAGGCTGAAGTGCAGTGGCATGATCTCAGCTCACTTAGCCTTGACCCCCTGGATTCAAGTGATCTTTCTGTCTCAGCCTCCCAAGCAGTTGGGGCTATAGGCACCCGCAACCACACCTGGCTAATTTTTGTAGAGATGAGGTCTGGCTATGTTGCTCAGGCTGGTCATATACTATGATTAATGTTAAAACAAACAAAAAACCCCATGAATACATATACATGTACTTGTTAAAAATTTCTTTGGAAAGATGCAAGAGACTGGAAACACTGCCTCAAGAGAGGTGAATTAGAACGCAAACAAATCAACTGTAAAAATACACCCATGAGCGATCTGAATATGGATTTTAAGTCTTAGTGGATGTTAAAGAATTAGTTAATTTTGTTAGGTGTAGCAAAGGTATGGTAATCCAATTTTTTTTAAAGCATCTTTCTCAGTTAGAGAAACATATTAGATTAATTACAGGTAGAATGACCAGATGTCTGAGATTTCATTTAAAATATTCCAGATTTTTTAAAAGGAGTGTGGGAGGGAGGGAAGGAGGAAAAGAGAGAGAGAGAGAGAGAGAGAGAGAGAGAGAGAGAGAGAGAGAGAGAGAGAACGCTTAGAGAGACAAAATGATCACTGGTTAAGTCTGGGAATTTATTATATTATTCTTGCTACTTTCAAGTACTTTCAAACTTTTCCGTAATAAAAAAAAATTATTTAAAAATAAAAAAAGCCGGGCACAGTGGCTCATGCTTATAATCCCAGCACTTTGAGAGGCAGAGTCAAGAGGACTACCTGAACTCAGGAGTTTGAGACCAGCCTGGGCAACTTGGCGAGACCTCATCTCCACAATAAATCACACACACACACACACAAAGTCAGCCAGTCATGGTGGCACATGTCTGTAGTTCCAGCTACTTGGAAGGCTGAGGAGGAAGAATCGCCTGAACCCAGCACTGCACTCCAGGGCTGGGTGACAGAGTGAGACTCCAACTCAAAAAAAAAAAAAAAAAAAATTAAAAGGCAAAAACTGAATTAGGTGACTAGGGCAAGGGTGAGAGGGAGAAATTTTATAAACATCTTTTTCAGGACTTTTGGACGGGAGGATATTGATATCATCTTTTGAAATACATCTTTTAATATTGTTGAAATCTAACATAGTAGATTTAATAAACTAAGCATTAGCCAAAACATAGTAACAAGTTTCCCCCTGCAAAAATAAATAAATAGAATTAAAGACCCTGAGCACCATCGCATGCAGTAGCTGTCGATGTGCAGGTGAGATTGCTCAAGGATGGCTAAAACATCTCTCATAGCAAGAAAAGGACAGAAATCAAAAATACTAGAAATTAAAATATAGAAAGGGGAAGATGAGTTTGCTTTTTTTTTTTTAATTATATATTTTATTTTATTTTTTTTTTGAGTTGGAGTCTCACTCTGTCGCCCAGACTGGAGTGCCGTGGCCGCT
>NW_007246515.1:124209-129360 GCF_000164805.1 Carlito syrichta
CACTCACCTTAGCCTCCCAAAGGCGCGGGATTACAGGCTGAGCCACCGAGCCCGGCGAGTTTGCATTTTATGCTAGAGGCAATAGATAGTCATTGAAAATTTTTTTGATAAGTTTTAACTTTGATGAAGTTCAAAATACCCATTTTTTTCTTTTAGAGTTGGTTCTTTGTGTCTTAGAAATCTTTTCATATGCCAGTGTCACCAACATATTCAACTGTGTATATTTCTAGAAGGTCTATAGTTCTTTTTTGCTTGCTTTGTAGAGAGAGGGTCTCACTATGTTGCCCAAACTGGTCTCAAACTCCTGGCCTCAAGTGATCCTCCTCCCTCAGCTTCCTGAGGCACTAGGATTATAGCAGAAGGTTTACAGTTTAAGCAAGAAACGCATTAGATCTTTTCAACAGTTGCATCCCTTGGATCATGTTCATTTCTCTCTCTTTTTTTTTTGAGTCGGAGTCTCACTCTGTCACCCAGGATGGAGTGCAGTGGCACACTCACGGCCACCCCAGCGTTGACCTGCTGGGCTCCAGTGATCCTTCTGCTTCAGTCTTCCAAGTAGCTAGAATTTCAGGCGCCCAATTCCCCACCCGGCTAATTTTTGATTTATTGTAGAAACGAGGTCTCGTCAAGTTGCCAGGGCTGCTCTTCAACCTGCAGGCTCAAGCAATCCACTCGCCTGGGCCTCCCAAAGTACTGGGATTATAGGCTGAGCCACTGAGCCTGGCCGGATCTTGTTCATTTCTAACTAAGAAATGAACAGAACTGATAATTTGGCCTCAGTTTATAAGTTTGAGAATTAAATATCTAATTAGCATATGACCTTAAATTATAAATAGCTGGGCACAGTGGCTCATGCCTGTAATCTCAGCACTTTGGGAGGAGGAGGCAAGAGGATTGCCTGAGCCCAGGGTTCAAGATCAGTCTGGGCAACAATTGCAAGAACTCATCTCTACAATAAATCAAAAAATTACCTGGGCATAGTGGTGTGTGCCTATAGTTTCAGTTACTTGGAAGGCTTAGGCAGCAAGGCTGCGGTGGCCATGGGTGTGCCACTGCACTCCATCCTGGGTGACAGAGGGAGTCTCCAATTCAGAAAAAACCAAATTATTATAAATAAACAGAACCAACAGTATTTGGTGGTGTGTGATGGATCAAAAAGATTAATACAACATTACACTGGTAAACTTCCAACCCCTGGCTTGTGAATTTATCTACGACTGGGAAGCCTTTGTTAGTTAAGAAAAGAATATTTTACTCCATAATGGTCACACTGTATAGGATGTTCCTGATGAATTGTCTTAGACAAATTATTTGTTACATGAATGAATAACTCTAATGAGATTCTTAGAAGATGGTCACCTTTACCATAGTACCTAAGTAAAAGGTAAAGAACTGGCAGACCTGTATTTCTTCCCGTTCCTTTTTATCTGGAAAAGTTCTTGCAGCTGTAGTATACTTTTCAAAAATTTTACGTTCCTTTTGTAGTTTCCTCATTTCCTCCTTTCTGAACTCTTCTATTCGAGCCAATTCTTTTGCTTTCTGTTGTTCAAAGTCTGCAATTTCTTTCCTAAAATAAGCAAACCATGTTATCATCTAAGGAGACCATCTCAATACAGTAATCCACACGTGGCACCCAATGGAATCTGGTGATAGCCTAGGAGCTGCTTGCTAGTCCTAGTGAGTCCATCTTCGAATGGCAGGCCTGAAGAACAGCCAGTGCATCACCAAAGTGTTAATCCAGCATGCAGCTCATTGAGCACCTACTATGGATCAGGTATTCTACAAAGCAGTAGGGAAAACAAATGAAAAAATCAAAACTCCTCACTCTCCTGAATATTTTACCAATCACTACTATAGTAAGCACATATAAGCAGAAAAATACAGTATAGCAACTTTATCTCTTTTTTAAGCGGATTAATACTGGTCTACAATCCCTTATCTGGAATCTCTGGGCCAGTTATGTGTTAGAATTCATAATCAGCCGGGCTCAGTGGCTCAGCCTGTAATTCCACGCCTTTGGGAGGCTGAGGTGAGTGGATTGCCTGAGCCTACAGGTTCGAGACTCACCTGGGCAGTGAGACCTCATCTCTACAATAAATCAAAAAATTAACCGGGTGTGGTAGCGCGTGCCTGTAGTTCCAGCTACTTGGAAGGCTGAGTTGGAAGGATCACCAGAGCCCAGCAGGTCGAGGCTGCGGTGGCCGGGAGCGGCCACTGCATTCCAGTCTGGGCGACAGAGTGAGACTCCAACTCCAAAAAGAAAAGAAAAATGCTAAGCTGATATCAATTCAACTAGATTATCATAAATTTAGCATGTTAACTATAATCCCTATGATAACCTCAAAGAACATTACCTAAAAATATGCAGAAAAAAGAATGAAAGAAAATATCAAAATATTACACTAGAAAAAGATCAATGAAACACAAAAGACAGCAATGAAAGAATTGAGTAACCAAAAATATATGGTATACAGGAAAACTATAGCAAAATGAAACAAGTTGAGTGTTTCATTATCAATACTTGCTTTAAATATAAATCCATTCAATTCACCACTTCAAACAGGTTGGCAGAATAAAAAAAAAATTCAAATATGCTGCCTGCTTCCAAAAAACTCACTTTAAAAACAAGAAAATAACTTTAGCCTAAAAACAGGTTGAAAATGAAAGAATATTCCATGCAAACAGTAACCAGAAGAGACCTGAGGTAGCTATACTATTATTAGAACAAATAGACTTTAAGGCAAAAATTGGACGTTATATATTGATATAAGTTCAACTCACCAAGCAGATATAACAATTATAAACAAGTATGTACCAAACAACAGACCCTCAAAACTAAAGCAATCAGTGATAGAATTAAAAGGAGAAATAAGCAGTTTTACAATAGTATTTGGAGATTTCAGTATCTTAATTTCAATAATTAAACATCAAAAAAATTCAAAAAGAAAACAAAGGTCTTGAATAATACTATACACTAACTACACCTAATGGGCATAAAAAGAACACTCTACGAACAACTGCAAAATGCACATTCTTGTCAAAATGCACATTCTTGTCTAGTATTCTCTAGAATAGACCACCTATTAGAACATAAAACAACTCTTTTTTTTTTTTGAGTCGGAGTCTCACTCTGTCGCCCAGACTGGAGCGCAGTGGCCGCTCCTGGCCTCCGCAGCCTTGACCTGCTGGGCTCCAGCGATCCTTCCGCCTCAGCCTTCCAAGTAGCCCGAACTACAGGCACGCACTACCACGCCCGGCTGATTTTTGATTTATTGTAGAGATGAGGTCTCGCCAAGTTGCCCAGGCGGGTCTCGAACCCGCAGGCTCAGGCAATCCACTCACCTCAGCCTCCCAAAGCGCGGGATTACAGGCTAAAACAATTCTTAATAAGTTTAAAATAATTAAATTATACAAAGTATCTGCCTGCTCCAAGCATGATGAAATAAAGCTAGAAATCAATAACAAAAGTAAAACTGAGGGTAACCCCTTCGAGTCCCCTCCCACTGTGGGAGCTTTCCTGTCCTCTCAATAAATCCTGCTCAAAAAAAAAAAAGTAAAACTAGAAAATAATTAAGATGACTATTTACAAAAACAAAATGACAAGTGTTGGTAAGGACATGGAAATCCTAGTACCTGTATGCATTGTACATCTGCTGTGGAAAAAAACATGGTGGTTCCTCAAATAATTAAGTATAGAATCACGATATGCTCCAGCAATTCCACCCATGGGAATGTACTCAACAGAATTAAAAATAGGGACTTGGAGATCAGATTGTATGACAATGTTCATAGCAACATTATTCACAACAGCCAAATGGTAGAAGCAACCCAAAATTTCCATCAACAGATTAATAATAGATAACAGATAAACAAAATGTGGTACACACAACTGGAATAAGATTCAGCCATAAAAAGCAATGAAATAGAGACACACGCCATAATAAAGATGAACCTTAATACATCATGCTAAGTAAAAGAAGTCAGTCATAAAAGATCACAATTTGTATGATTAATTTTATTTTTTTATTTTTTATTTTTTTTTTTTTGAGTTGGAGTTTCACTTTTGTCACCCAGTCTGGAGTGCAGTGGCACACTCACAGTCACCGCAGCCTCAACCTGCTGGGCTTAGGTGATCCTCCCACCTCAGCCTTCCAAGTAGCTGGAACTACAGACACATACCACCACGCCCGTCTAGTTTTTGTAATCTATTGTAGAGGTGAAGTCTCACCAAGTTGCCCAGGCAAGTCTTGAACCCCTGGGCTCAGGTGATTCTCTCGCCTCATTCTCCCAAAGTGCCAGGATTATAGGCTGAGCCAAAGCACCTGGCCTGTAGGATTAATTTTAAATGAAATATCCAGAATAGGTAAATCTATAGACACAGAAAGCAGATTAGTGGCTGCCAGGAAGTAGGGGTAAGAAGTGGTATGGGGAGTGATTAACAGATATGGGGTGTCCTTCTGGAGTGATAAAAAGTTTTGAAAATAGAAGCCAGGCAGTGGCTCACCCTGTAATCTCAGCAATTTAGGAGGCCAAAGCAGGAGGATCACTTGGGCCTAGGAGTTCAAGACCAGCCTGAGCAACATAATGAGACTCCATCTCTATAGAACAAATTTTAAAAATTAGTCCAGCATGGTGACATGCACCTGTAATCCCAGCATTTTGGGATACTAAGGAGGGAGAACTGATTGAGCCCAGGAGCTCAAAGCTGCAGTGAGGTCTTTTTGTTTGTTTGTTTGTTTTTGAGTTGGAGTCTCTGGCAACCAGGCTGGAGGGCAGTAGCATGCTTCCGGCCACCAAAGCCTCGACCTGCTGGGCTCAGGTGATCCTTCCACCTCAGTCTTCCAAGTAGCTGGAACTACAGGCATGCGCCACCATGCCTGGCTAATGTTTTGATTTATTGCAGAGATGAGATCTCACCAATTTGCCAAGGCTGGTCTCCTATCCATAGGCTCAGGCAATCCTCTCACCTCAGCCTCCCAAAGTGCTGGGATTATAAGCGTGAGCCACTGCACCCGGCTTTGCAGTGAGTTTTGATCATGCCACTGCACTCCAGTGTAGGCAACAGAGCAAGACTCTATCTTTCAAAAAAAAAAAAAGGTTAAGCCGAGCTCGGTGGCTCAGCCTGTAATCCCGCACTTTGGGAGGCTGAGG
>NW_007246515.1:129543-156039 GCF_000164805.1 Carlito syrichta
GTGAGACTCCAACTCAAAAAAAAAAAAAAAAAAGTTATGAAAATAGAGGTGGCCACTTAATTATATACTTTAAAATGGTTAATTTTAAGTTGTATGAATTTTATCTCAAAAATTCAAATAGCAAATCAAAAAAAGAAAGAAATACAGTGTGTACTCTATATATTATATAAGATCCCCAGCCAAATCCAGGGCAGTATCTGGGATAAAATGCATTAGCATTTCTACAACAGAACTTAAGTCCACATTTTACACAATAAGTACAACTATAAAATAAATATATATGTACACACACACATATATCAATAATAATCAATAATAGCCTCTTATAAGTTTAGTTCAGGTTTTGCTACCCAAGAAAGTCAAGTCAGATCATGACCTAGGTAGAAAACCACATATGCCATACTGCTGACTGCTGTAGTAGAGCTGTATCCTCTAAAACAATAAGTCCTACTCCCTGTAAACATGAACTTACTGGAAGCAGGGTCTCTGCAAATGTAACTAAGATATAAGTTACGATGAGGTTATACTGGAGTAGGGTAGTTCCTTAAGCCAGTATGACACTGTCCTTATAAGAAAGAAGACACACAGAGGAGAATGCCATGAAGACACAAGACACAGGGAAGATGGACATGGACCACAGACACAGAGACTGAAGAGATGTATACCTGGAAGCCAAGAAATGCCAAAGGTTGCCTGCAACGACCAGAAGCTAAAAGAGACAGTGTGGCCCTGCTGATACCTTGACTTTGAACTTCTGGCCTCTAGAACCATGAATAAATAAAGTTCTATTGTTTTAAGCCACCCACTTTGTGGTGCTTTGTTTCGGCAGCCAGGAAAATATGCTAGCCAAAGTACCACCTGAATTCGCTGTTACAAATTGCTTTTTAATCTAATTTATGATCTTACCACTAAGCAAATTCCTCTTCTAACACGTCTTTTACTACACTGGGTAATTTACTTAATTAAAAAATCTTATATGATACAGATCTCACCTCCTTTTCACTGGATTGATTAAAATTGCTTCAAATAGTTCATATATAGTCTGACAGACATAATCAACATATATGTTTTCCCAACTTACAGACACAAACTTACCTTAGTTTTTCCAAGGCACTTTCTCGTTCAATGCGAAGTTTAGCCAAAGATTTGTTCTCAGCTTTAAATTTCTCTATTTCTGTTTCTAATTCAATAACTTTCTCTCTCAAAACCTGGGATCGAGCACTGTCACCTATAAAATAGATAATGAACTTCACAAAAGGTTTACAGCAGCAAAAACACTAGTTAGCTAGTAACACTAAGAGCCAAGAAAATGGCAAATGCCCTTGCCATTAAAATTCATTAGAGGTGAGTAGATTGCCTGAGCCTGCGAGTTTGAGACCAGCCCGGGCAACTTGGCAAGACCTCATCTCTACAATAGATTAAAAAAAATTAACTGGGTGCGGTAGGGCACGCCTGTAGTTCCAGCTACTTGGAAGGTTGAGGTGGAAGGATCGCCGGAGCCCAGCACATTGACGCTGGAGTGGCTATGAGTGTGCCACAGCACTCCAGCCTGGGCGACAGAGTAAGACTGCAACTCGGGAAAAAAAAAAAAGCATTAGAAACAATGCTTCAAGTAACAAAAAGGAAAAAAAAATAAATTGGCCTAACTTTCCAGAGGACACTAGTCTAAATGTAAGAAAATTAAATTATTCTGCCTGAAAAGAACATCAACCTGACGAGGAATCAGTATGATACATAAAAAGAATCACTCAAGGTCAGGTGCAGTAATCCAGCCTATAATCCAGCACCTTTGGGAGGTCAAGGCAGGAGTGTCGCTTGAGCCCAGGAGTTCAAGACAAGTCTAGAGAAGAGAGCAAGACCCTGTCTCTACAAAAAATTAAAAAATTAGCCAGGCATAGTGGCATGCACCTATAGTCCCAGTTACTTGGGAGGCTGAGGCAGAAAGACCACCAGAGCCCAGGAGGTTGAGGCTATGGTGAGCCGTAATCATGCCACTGCACTCCAGTCTGGGTGACAAGAGTAAGACCCTGACTCAAAAAAAAAAATCAGCCGGACGTGGTGGCTCACATCTATAATCCCAGCACTTTGGGAAGCCAAGGTGAGAGGATTGCCTGAGCCCATGAGTTCAAGACCAACAACTTGGTGAGACCTCATCTCTACAGTAAGTCAAAAAATTAGCCGAGCTTCATGGCGTGTGCCTGTAGTTCCAGCTACTTGGAAGGCTGAGGCAGAAGGATTGTCTGAGCCTCACAGGTCAAGGCTATGTGTGCCACTGCACTCCAGCTTGGGCGAAGAGTGAGACTCCGACTCAAAAAAAAAAAAAAATCATTCAAATCAATTTTTTAAAAGATTGATATATAAAAATAGCTTTCGAATATGAATAAATAATTCATAAGAGATCTAAAGGGCTAACTAACTAAAATCAAAGTTTTTTATTTTATTTTATTATTTTATTTTTTTGAGTTGGAGTCTCACTCTGTCACCCAGACTGGAGGGCAGTGGCCGCTCCTGGCCACCGCAGCCTCGACCTGCTGGGCTCCGGCGATCCCTCCGCCTCAGCCCTCCGAGTAGCTGGAACTACAAGCGTGCACTACCACACCCGGCTAATTTTTTATTTATTGTAGAGATAAGGTCTCGCCAAGTTGCCCAGGCGGGTCTTGAACTCTCAGGCTCAGGCAATCCACTCACTTCAGCCTCCCAAAGCGCTGGGATTACATGCTGAGCCTCCAAGCCCGGCTTAAAATCAAAGTTTACTACCTACTATTAAAAATGTAAATTAAGATCATTCCCTTATCAAACTTGCTATTTACAAAATAAAATAGTCAATGCTTCTGTTCTTCATTTGAAACATTTTATCAATGGGCACTACCCTCTTAGAAAAATAAATCTGATCTCAATATCACAAAGCTAAAAGGACGAGGCAAGTTATAGCACACATCTCTATCATGCCAAAAGTACACAGGAAAAAGACTGAAGGAAATATCCCCAAAGGGCACAGCAGTTATCTTTGGATAGTTTAGTTATAAATATGTTTGCTTCTATACTTTTTAAATTTCTAAACTTTCTGTAAAAAAATTAGTTTTAAAATCAGAATTTTGGCCAGGTGCAGTGGCTCAAACCTGTAGTCTCAGCACTTTGGGAAGCTGAGTTGGGAAGGATGCTTGGGGCCAGAAGTTCAAAGCCAGCCTTAGCAACATAGCTAGATATCTCTACAAAAGAACAAAATTAGTTGGGTGTGGTGGTGCCTGTGGCTGAGGGGAGAAAATCATTTGACCCAGGAGTTCAAGGTTACTGTGAGCTATGATCACGCCACTGCACTCCAGTCTGGAATTTTTCTTTTTTTTTTTTTTTTTTTTGAGTCGGAGTCTCACTCTGTTGCCCAGGTTGGAATGCAGTGACACGCTGCTCATGGCCACCACATCCTCAACCTGCCGGGCTCAGGCAATCCTTCTGCCTCAGTCTTCCAAGTAGCTGGAACTAAAGACATGCGCTACCACGCCCAGCTAATTTTTTTTTTTATTTATTGTAGAGACCAGGTCTCACCATGTTACCCAGGCTGGTCTCGAAGCCCTGGGTTCAGGCAATCCTCTCGCCTCGGCCTCCCAAAGAGCTGAGATTCCACAGGCTTGAGCCACTGCGCTTACCTGGAAAAACTTTTGAGCAAGACCCCATCTCTAAAAAAATAAAAATTTAAATTAAAAAAAAAATAGCCAGGCGTAGTGCCTCACGCCTTTAATCCCAGCACTTTGGGAGGCTGAGGTGAGAGGATTGCCTGAGCCCAGGGGTACGAGACCAGCCTGGGCAGTATGGCAAGACCTCATATCTACATAAATCAAAAAATTAGCTGGGCATGCTGGTGCACACCTATAGTTCCAGCTACTTGGAAGGATCACCTGAACCAGCAGGTCAAGTCTGCAGTGGCTGTGAGCATGCCACTGCACTTCAGCCTGGGTGACAGAGTGAGGCTCCAACTCAAAAAAATAATTATTATTATTTTTTTTTTTTAAATTACTAAGTTAAAATTTATATTTTAAAGCACCTATGCTCTGTTAAGCATTCAGAGCTTATAATACAATGAAAAGCAGTCTTCCAATGTGAGCTTAAAAAGCCCACCATATTAACTGAATACTACACAGCCATTAAACAGAATGAGACAGATGTATAAAAGCTTTAGAACAATCTTCAAAATTTATAAGCAGGCCAGGTATGGTGGCTCACACCTATAATCCCAGCACTTTCAAGTGTTTGAGAACAGCCTGGGGAGCATAGTGAGACCTTTGTCTCTATAAAAAATAAAAAATAAATCATCATAAACAAGGTGCAGGATGATTTGTAAAAAGCACATTCTCATTTGTACAGAAAGGAAATTATATACACACTCACACGTTTTATATTTGTGAACACACAAGTGAAATGGTAATGTTGGCACCTCTAGGAAGGGGGACTAGGACCAGGAGAAGAAAGGAAAACTTAGAAACCTAAATGTTATCTATTTTTTTTTTTTTAGTTGTAGTCTCACTCTGTCGCCCAGATTGGAGTGCAGTGCTCCCGGCCACCGCAGCCTCGACCTGCTGGGCTCCGGCGATCCTTCTGCCTCAGCCTTCCAAGTAGCCGGAATTACAGGCATGTGCTACCACGCCCAGCGTGGTAAAATAAATTTTTTGATTTATTGTAGAGATGAGGTCTCGCTGCCCAGGCGGGTCTCGAACCCGCGGGCTCAGGCAATCCACTCACCTCAACCTCCCAAAGGTGCGGATTACAGGCTGAGCCACTGAGCCCAGCTTATCTCACTTTATAATAAAGTAACTAATTTTAAAGCCTTGGGAAAGTTAAAACACAAGCTTGAAAAATCTGAAAGTACAATTCATCCGAATCTCTCATACTAGTCACTATTACATTACTTAGACCCACAAAAAAATCCCCACAATTTTACAAATCAACCATTAATTTTATTTCTACTGAGCAACAAGCAAAGAGGATTTTAGGCATTCTGACAGCCTACTGGTAAAGCAGATGTTAAACTGATGATATTCTGAGACATATTTTGTAATGCTCTGACTTACCAGATGGTTGGTCTTGACTTATGTTTAACTTGGGCTCATTTCCCAAGTGTGAATCTGGTTTTGGTTTTGGTTTTAAAGAAGGGAAGAATTTCATCATCAGCTCCGACGCAGGAGGAGGACTTCTGCTCCTCCTGGACTTGCTCAAGCCTTCCCCCTTCTTGACTGGTGCAACCTTCCTTTTTATTGCTTTGTCTAGGACACACATTTCGCTCGGATTAGGATAGTGTGTCTGGGGCATTCCGTAAATGGCTTCATCCCCAGGAATAACATCATATTTACACAAATGCTCTTCGAGGTCAGTCCAAGTTCTTTCATCATCAAAGTCAATATTACTAACGCTTAGAGATAAGGATCTTCTTGAGGACTCAGACCCTTTATGCTTCATGCTTTCTATGACAATGGACTCATCACCAGTAGAATCTTTATCAGACAAATCCAGATCGACATCTCTCCTTTCGGCTTCTTGAGTCCTGGTGTCCCGAAAAGGCCCCTTGCCACTGCAGACCTGTGGACTATCCTCGCTGCTGCTGGAACCCCCCGCTCCCTCCTCAGCTGCTGGTTTGATAGTACTATCAAGCTGTTCCTTAGAGTCAGTACTACTGTCACCATTTGCGTCCCCTTCATCATCACTTGCATTCCATCGAGCTGGACGGTCAGACGTGCTCTTCCGGAAGGCTTTCCTACTGATTTCACAAGACTCTTCCCTCAGCCCATCAGGTGAGGAGCCTGGACCCAGTTGTTTGGGTGTGGTCTCACACTCACTCTTCTTCCCACGCGTAGTATGCTCCAGATCCTCAGTGTAGTTACACCGACTAAGGGGATCCACGGGATTTGCCCTTTCCTGCTGCACAGTTTTGACAGGGGTGGAAGACATCTGGTGATCTTTCATGATCTGTTGATCCCTTTCTAAGATTTTCAGTACAAATGAGGAATTACTAGAAAATGATATTTCATCAGCAGCTTGTTCTAAAAACAAAAATTCATCTAATTCCAAGTTTTCCTTTTCCTTTTCTCGTTCCCAATTCTCTAGCTTTCTCTGAAGAGAAACGTCAAGAGAAGATTCCAACTCTTTCACGGTCTCCCTCATGGGGCTCTTGGAAGCCACATAGCTGACCAGTCCCATCGAGAGAGGAAGTCTGTCTTTACCTGGAGTCTTACTCCACATTTTGCAACCAGTATCATAAGGTTTTGGCCACTCAGGTACATTTTCTTTATGATTAGATTCGACTGCTTTTTCTAATCTGATCTGGTCTCTTAGTTGCCCGTTGCATTTCTTCCCTGTCTGCATTTTCAGTCCCGATGGAGAGAGGCTTTTTCTATTATGACTTTTAAGCACCTTTGGCTTCTGCCTGAGGATGATAGAGCCGTCCCTGGTTCTAGTTTTGCTGTCCTTTGTAACAGCAGGGTTCTCTGCACACAGTTCTTTATGTACAAGAGCAGTTTTCCGCTGGAATTGGTATCTATCTCTTTTAAACAGAGGTTGGTCTTCTGAAGTGCTCTGGCTTTCTTTCCCTTTTTGAAACTTAGATTTACCATTAGTAAATCTAGCTAAACCTTCTCCTCGTTTTAAAAATGGTTGTTTTGGTTTTGCTTTAATTAGCAATGGTCCTTCTGCTTCCTAAAATAAAAATAATATTTGAATTAATTCTGATATATCCAAGTAATCTCCCAGTTATTTTTAGAGCAAATCATAAATAAATCTCTAAAGCTTTAAAATCACTTAATCAAAATACTACAAATGCTAACCCTTAGCTGTTTTTGTTTCCGTTCTTGTTCTTCCAACCGAATCTGTTCTTCTAAATAGTCTTCAAATGTCTGTTTCCTTTCTCTAATAGCAGCTTTAATAGGCCTAATCATAAACACAAAGTTATTTAACATGCAAATCATAATGTTTGGATACTTTACACTTTAATGTAACATGGACACCCTTGACTACAATGAGAACTAGTCTTTTTCAAAGTCTGGAACTTCCTTGAAGAATCTAATAAAGTTACAATCCCTCTCCACCCCCTAAAATACAGAAACTGTACAACACTCTGCATATGACTTAGGAGTCCTCAAGAACCCTCTGAAGTCTATCTACTGACTGTAGACTAACAGAGTAATATATTCATCATTTAACTTTAAAATATATTTCCAAAACAGGTCTTTAAATATGCATTTTTAATTAAGAAAGGTCCTTAACTAACAATGTGAATAGAGTAATAATCAGAAAAATCATTTTGCCCATACTATAACACACATTAAAAATTTTCAAATATATAAGAAAATAATAAACAACCTATTAAAGGTAAAATACTTTATCTTTCCCATAACATTTTAAAATTCTATAGCTAAACTAATCATGTAATTACAATTGATAAGTGACACCAAATGCGAGATGCCAATACTTTTCTCTTCTCCAAAATAGGATTTAACAATTTGAGAGAAGATTAATTTTATCCAGATGTTTCTCTTTGTTCATGGCCAGGTTCAGTGGCTCAGCCTGTAATCCCAGCACTTTGGGAGGCCAAGGCGAGTGGACTGCTTGAGCCCATGGGTTCAAAACCAGCCCAGGTAACTTGGTGAGACCTCGTCTCTACAGTAAATCAAATATTAGCTGGGCATGGGAGCACACGCCTGTAGTTCCGGCTACTTGGAAAGCTGAGGCGGAGGGATCGCCGGAGTCCAGCAGGTCGAGGCTGCAGTACCCGGAAGCGTGCCACTGCACTCCAGTCTGGGCGACAGAGTGAGACTCCAACTCAAAAAAACAAAACAAAACACTTTGCTCACAGTGTCAAAGCTACCGTGATAAGTCTTCTCAACCTTGCTGTTGTCAACAGTATGTGATAAGTTGCATCTTCAACCTCACACTTAAAAGCATATTCAAGTGAAAACAAGTATAGCTCTTCAAACAAAGAAAGTACTCCATAATAAAGGCTAGCTAGTACATTTAACTGTCACATTTCTTATCCCTTTCAACATGAACAATACCTTTCTTCAATATTAACCACTTCTGAGGAATCACCAATTTTTTTTAAGTTCATATCATTCCCTTCCTGAATGTGTTCCGCCATTTTCTCCCAACATGATAAAACACCTTCTCCTAGAATAAAAATTACAAACAATTTAGTTCAAAAATGGCAAATTAAAGTCTTAAAACATGAGAATTTTATAAATTACTATGCTAAAAATATTTTTAACTAAAAGTAATGCATGCCAAATATTTTAGAATGCTCAAGGACTTCTTAAATAACCCCAATTAAGACACTTGACATTCTTCAAAAGGCCAACATCATGGAAAAAAATATGGGCTTTTCTAACATAAAAAAGACTAAAGAGTTATAACAAACACAATGCATGTATTTGGCTGGATTCTGATTTTTTTAAAAAAATGTTTAAAAGACATTTTGATGATAATGGGGGAATTCCAAAATGAACCTGTATATTAAGGAATTATTGTCAATTTCTTTAGATATAATAATGGCATGGTGGTTACATAAATGAATGTCCTAATTGTCTTTTTTTTTTTTTTTTTGAGTTGGAGTCTCACTCTGTCACCCAGGCTGGAGTGCAGTGTCACGCTCATGGCCACTGCAGCCTTGACCTACTGGGCTCAGGTGATCCTTCCACCTCAACCTTCCTGTAGTTGGAACCACAGGCACATGCCACCACATCCAGCTAATTTTGTGATTTATTGTAGAGACAAGGTCTCGCCATGTTGCTCAGACTGGTCTCAAACCCCTGAGCTCAGGCAATCCTCTCCCTTCTGCCTCCCAAAGTGCTGGGATTACAGATATGAGCCACAGCGCCCGGCGAATGTCTTAATTTTCACTTGATGTATACGGAAATATTTGGAATGAAGTAACATGATGCCTGCATATTACTTTCGAAATAGTTCAGAAAATTATAAGATACAAATATAAATATAGGCCAGGCTCAGTGACTCAGCCTGTAATCCCAGCATTTTGGGAGGGCGAGGAGAGTAGATTGCCTGAGACCACGAGTTCGAGACCAGCCTGGGCAACTTGGCGAGACCTCGTCTCTACAATAAAATTAAAAATAGCCAGGTGTGGTAGCAGGCGTCTGTAGTTCGGATACTAAGAAGGCTGAGGTGGAAGGATTGTGGGAGCCCAGAAGGTCAGCACTGGCGTAGGCATGAGTGTGCATGCCACTGCACTGCAGCCTGGGCAAAGGAGTGAGACTCTGACTCTAAAATAAATAAATAAATAAAGATAGATACACATATATATACACATACACACATATACTGACAAGTAAATATGGCAAAATAGTGACCACTAAATCTAGGTGGCAGTATATGCTTTTTTTTTTTGAGTTGGAGTCTCACTCTGTCACCCAGACTGGAGTGCAGTGGCCGATCCCGGCCACCGCAGCCTTGACCTGCTGCGCTCCAGCGATCCTTCCACCTCAGCCTTCCAAGTAGCTGGAACTTCAGGCGCACACTACCACGCCTGGCTGATTTTTGATTTATTGTAAAGATGAGGTCTCGCCAAGTTGCCCAGGCGGGTCGCGAACCCGCAGGCTCAGGCAATCCACTCGCCTCAGCCTCCCAAAGCCCAGAATTACAGGCTGAGCCACCGAGCCCGGCTATATTTATATATTTGTAATCACTGCAGTGGTCTTTCAACTTTTCTGGATTTTTCGAGTTTTCTAAAATAAAAGGTTAGGGAAGCATATTGTATTTAAAAAGAAGAAAAACATACTTGAGTTCTTGGTACCAAGGGATTAACTCTAAATTAGGAATAAGGCATTATGTACATATGTGTTCAGTCTTAAACAGTAAATATAGCAACTTTTGCTATGTTATTTGTATTTTTCTTCTTATTTTAAGAGACACGGTCTTGCTCTGTTGCCCAGGCTGGAGTATAGTCACACCATCATAGCTCAATACAGTCTCCAACTCCTGGGCTCAAGTCCAGTCTGCCTTAGCCTCCTCAGTAGCCAGAACTACATATGTGCACCACATCATGCCCAGCTAATTTTTTTTTGGTAGAGACAGGGCCTCGCAATTTTGCCCAGGCTAGTCTCAAACTCCTGGCCTCAAGCAATCCTCCAGCCTCGGCCTCCCAAAGTGCTGGGATTACAGGCATGAGCTACCTGTGTATGTGTATTTTTCTGTAACTTAAATCATTCAAAAGAGCACATTCACCATTAAAAATAAAAATAAAAATAAATTTTAAAAGCATTGGACACAACCATGTTCTACCACAAAGAACATTAAATGCAAGTATATTATTTGACAGCTAGCATAATGACAAACATTAAAATTATGGTCATGAAGGCAACACAATGTACTATGAGAATTTTCTACACCTCATCCACAAGGGCACCTGCATAATGAACATTTGTATGCCTAACCTTGACTTGTACCCCACATCTTTAAAAAATTAAAAGTTAAAAAAAAAGAATTTTCTGTGTTGAGTGGGAAAGGAACTCTATATTACTATATAATCTCCTATGATTACAACAGTGCAAAGGAAAGGGGAGATGGGAGCAGGACTAGGACTTTAAAGGGCGGGAAATGCTGAGAGCCACATGAGCTTGCACCACCCACCACAGAGCACCAGCAGTTCTCTGGCAGAAATGTGCTGGGTATGAGAATACAGAAGACAGTGAAGACAACCGGGTGTGTGGGTTAGGGTATTTCTTTTATGAGTAATAACACCCATCTATTTCCCATATTTCACATCTTCTATCAGGTCCCACACTACCACCAAGCACATCTTAAACCAACCTCCAACTATTTCTAAGCTCACAAAGAAAAAAGATACATACAGAACGTGCTGCCTCCCTTTTCTGAAGACCCCATGCTACCATGCATAGTTTGAAGTTGACATGAGTGTTACGACTGCTCTTGGAAAAATAAAATCCTAGCCCAGCTCTGGGTCTCAGCCAGGCTAAGCAGTCATGCACCATGGATCTTATAATCACATGCAGAGGGGACTGGGCATGGTGGCTCATGCCTGTTATCCCAGCACTTTGGAAGGTCAAGGTGAGAGGATTGCTTGAGCCCAGGAGTTTGAGACCAGCCTAAGCTACATAGTGAGTTCTTGTCTCTACAAAAAAATTAAAAATTAGCCTGAGCCAGGCTAGGTGGCTCAGCCTGTAATCCCATGCCTTTGGGAGGCTGAGGTGAGTGGATTGCCTGAGCCCACGGGTTCAAGACCCACCTGGGCAACTTGGTGAGACCTCATCTCTACCATAAATCAAAAATTAGCCGGGCGTGGTAGCGTGTGCCTGTAGTTTCAGCTACTTGGAAGGCTGAGGCGGAAGGATCCCCGGAGTCCAGCAGGTCGAGGCTGCGGTGGCCAGGAGCGGCCACTGCACGCCAGTCTGGGCAACAGAGTGAGACTCCAACTCAAAAAAAAAAAAATTAGCCTGGGTATGGTGGTGCACACCTTTAGTCCCAACTACCTGAGAGGCCAAGGAAAGAGGATCGCTTTAGTCCAGGAAGACAAGGCTGCAGTGAGCTGTGATCGTGCTACCACTCCAGCCTGGGTGACAGAGTGAGACCCCAACTCAAAAATAAAATAAAACTACAGGGGACAGGAAAACACACACACACACACAGGGGACAGGAAAACACACACACACACACACACACACACACACAAAGAGCTGGCATGGTAGTGCAAGTGTATAGTCCCAGTTACTCAGGAGACATAGGTGGGAGGATCGCTTGAGCACAGGTGTCCCTCAGCCTGGCCAACATAGCAAGAACTCATCTCTAAAAAAAATTTAACAACAAAAATGCAAAAAGCAACTTCATAGCACTGTTAATTAAGTACAGAAGAGAGAAATATAGTAACTTACCTGTAGGATGGTTATGGTTTTCTTCCTTTGAATCATCTTTTTCCACAGGGGCTTCTTGATGCTGTGCCTCATAAAACAAATTGGGAGAAGTCCTTTTTGAAGCTAAGACAAAATCTTGATGAGTAGTTCCACAGAAGTTCTTTTGTTCATCGGATGAAATGCTGGAAGCCTGTGATTTTTCTTGGGTTTGATTTATGCAAACATGGGATGGTAAGAAGGGCGTGGCTCTCTCTCCAGTAGTTGAATTTCCTGGCGATCTGTGCTTCTGGCTCTGAATGTCAGGCACTGAGGGCAAACCTTATAATTATGATAAGTAACAAGGTGATGACTTCTTTCAACAGTCTCTCTTCTCTGCCCAGTAATGACTTCACCCCACGAAGTCTTCATGGTGATAAAAAATATTTTTTCTCCTTATTTGGAAATGGTGTTTAACAAAATCATGACACTTTACAATTCCAAAGGAGCCTTCACATAATTTTATGTGGGCACCACCTAACACCTGTCCCATTCATGAGAACAGTAGGTGGTGGCAACGCTGCAGCCCTCCGACTGGTGGTTAGACACAGAGCACCAATGCAGATGGTGATGCAAATGATCTGCGCACTCCCCAATAACTAGTTCCTGCACTTTAGATTACTGTTGGGAGCCGGCCACGCCCACTGAGCGTTAGGGATCAGGGAGGGCCGTGGACCCCGAGACCACTAGGATGTGTTCGGGAGCCGTTGACCCCATTTTCCTCCTCCTTTTACCATGCAGCGCAAGTAACCTAAAGGAACTCTGCTGATCTAAGCTGAAGACTCTGTGACTGTGACAGGCATGGCTCACTCTAGAAACCCATTGTTCCTGTTTCCCATAAACTGTGGTTTCGGCTTAGGTATTAGATATAATTCAAATTCAGGTCACATTTGGGAGCCTTTTATATGGTACAAGCCTCTTTATAAGATTTAAAAGTAAATTTGTAGAATTAGTATATAATTACGGAGAGCTGTTTTCAGCTTTTCAATGGTATAGATGACTATCTAGAGTTATCAGAAATGGCCCAGCCAAAGTTTGGGCTGGGCCACATTCCTGAGGGCCCAGCGTGTTCCTTGGACTGGGCTGCATTCTTTAGGCCGGATATAGCTACAGTTAGTGTAGGGTTTTTCTACCTATTATAGAAATTGAATTTATTTTATTCATAGAAAGTACTGTAGAATAGGTCATGCTAACGTCAGGGAATCATGTTAGTTCAAGCATGATCAATCATGATATTCTGAGGTTTAATAAGAATACAGTTAACTTTAGAAATTTCATTGTCTCCATTTTCTACTATTGTGGTTTTGGCCTTAGTACATTTACAGTTTATATTTGGGTTTTATTTTTAGAAGCTTTGCTGCTGCTGATCAGCTTTATATATCAGGACTAGGAATGAGAAACTTTCAGAGAAATTAGGATAGCTATACAGGACTTCAGAATAGCCATTTTGTTAAGAGATTGTAATAGATTGTTCCAAAGTGGTCCACTGTGAACCTTGGACTGGGCCACATTCTTTAGGAATTGGTTTAAGCTATAATTAAGAGCTTCCATAGCATTGTGTAAGTAGTATTAGCATAGAATAGAAAGATAATAAAATTTAAGTTAGTCATCATGGGTGTTGTGTGTGCATGAGCTTTAGAAATTACTGATTATCCGAACATCATGATGCTAGTAGGGATTGTTTCACTGCTTTTGAAGAGCATTAACTAGCAAAGGGAACAATAAGACAATCTTGGGGTTTGTCCTTCCTCATACCTGAGAAAACATCTGGTGGGTGGGGGACGCCCCTCCTGCACCTGGCTTTGTGTTCCCATGAAAGACTTGTGAGACTGTCTGGGTAAAATTTGGGGATAAATACCTGCTGTAACTTTCAATAAAACGGCTTCTGCTCATTTCACTGAACAGTTGTCCACTTTCTTTCTTTCTCTGTATATCTATCCCTCCATCTTTCTTTCAATATCAATTCCTACTACAGAATCGGCTTCTGCGATAGACAGAATCCAATCTCTTTCTTTCTCCCCCCTTTTCTCTTTCTTTCTCTTTATTTCTCCAGAATAATTGCTGACACTGCCACACCTTCCAAGGGACCTCCTAAATCTCCCCAAAACTTGCAGGGGCTGGCCCCCTGCAGATTACCCTTTAAATGTTGGTATTGTAGGGTGGTGACTTTCCTTTTGTCCTTTTTTTTCGTTTCTAAATTTCCTGTGTTACTTTTTGTCTGTTTTGTTTAAGTCTCTGCTTTTGAAATAACCCAATAAACAGAGAGAAAGTTCTCTTCCTGCCCATCTCTAAGTTTCATATCCACACCATGAGCTTGACAACTAAGCAGTACTTCAAGACTGTTAAGATATGATTAGCCGGGCTCGGTGGCTCAGCCTGTAATCCCAGCACTTTGGGAGGCTGAGGTGAGTGAACTGCCTGAGCCCGTGAGTTTGAGACCCGCTTGGGCAACTTGGCGAGACCTCATCTCTACAATAAATCAAAATGAGCCGGGCATGGTAGCACGCGCCTGTAGTTCCAGCTACTTGGAAGGCTGAGGCAGAAGGATCGCCGGAGCCCAGTAGGTCGAGGCTGCAGTGGCCGAGAGCGGCCACTGCACTCCAATCTGGGTGACAGAGTAAGACTCCAACTCAAAAAAGAAAATAAATATATATATATATAATGATTGATGGTGATATTAATGCCATTCTTTGATATTGTATAATAAATTATGTCAACATTTTTAAGATCTGCATAACTCAGTGAACCACTATTTTCCAAATGACCATGCACCAGAGCATGTGTCATAAAAAAAACTATTCAAAATGCCAAGATATTCAGTATTTTTAAATATTGTATTTTAATGTAATAGAGAACAAAAGTTTCATTAATATGGTCCTAGATTCCATACTGCAAATAACTTTTAATAAATGACCACTTGGAAAGATGCAATATCAAAGAAGAATAAGGACCATTATCTGAAAAGGCTATTATTATTATTATTTTTTTTTTTTTTTGAGTTGGAGTCTCACTCTATTGTCCAGACTGGAGTGCAGTGGCCGCTCCCGGCCACCGCAGCCTCGTCCTGCTGGGCTCCGGCGATCCTTCTACTTCAGCCTTCCAAGTAGCCGGAATTACAGGCATGCGCTACCATGCCCAGCTGATTTTTTGAATTATTGTAGAGATGAGGTCTTGCTGCCCAGGCGGGTCTTGGACCCGCGGGCTCAGGCAATTCACTTACCTCAGCCTCCCAAAGGCGCGGGATTACAGGCTGAGCCACCGAGCCCGGCTCTAACTTCTTTCTTTTAATTTTCTGTAGAGACAGCATCTCGTTGTTTTGCTCAGGCTGGTCTCAAACTCCTGAGCTCAAGCAATCTTCTGCCTCAGCCTCCCAAAGCATTGAGAATATAGATGTGAGCCACCATAACCAGCTGATTTTTCATTTAGGGCAGAGGCAAGAGGATTGCTTAAGTCCAGGAGTTTGAGACCAGCCTAGGCAACACAGCAAAACTAGTCAGGTGTGGTGGCACTACTTGGGAGACCTGAGGTGGATCCCCTGAGCCCAGGAGGTTGACACTGTAATGAGCTGTGATTGTGCCACTGTACTGCAGCAACAGAGTAAGACTCCACAATTTAAAAACAAATTTTATTTATGATAAAATGTAGCCGGGCTCAGTGGCTCAGCCTGTAATCCCGCACCTTTGGGAGGCTGAGGTGAGTGGATTGCCTGAGCCCGCAGGTTCGAAACCCGCCTGGGCAGCGAGACCTCATCTCTACAATAAATCAAAAAATCAACCGGGCATGGTAGCGCATACCTGTAATTCCAGTTACTTGGAAGGCTGAGGCAGAAGGATCACCGGAGCCCAGCAGGTCGAGGCTGCGGTGGCCGGGAGCAGCCACTGAACTCCAATCTGGGCGATAGAGTGAGACTCCAACTCAAAAAAAAAAAAAATGTAATTGATTTATATTTTTTTGGAGAGACAGGATCTCACTCTGTCACCCAGGCTAGAGTGCAATGAATCCTAGCTCATAGCTCACTGCAGCCTCAAATTCTTTTAGGCTTAAGTGATCCTCCTTCCCATCTCAGCCTCTAGAGCAGCTGGAATAACAGGCACACACCATCACACCTATATTTTTTGGTAGAAGCAGAGTCTTCTTATGTTGTGCCTGGGCTAATCTTGAACTCCTGGACTCAAGTGACCCTCCACCTCAAGTGCTGGGATTACAAGCATGATCCATCATGACCAACCAGTTTGTTATTATCCTAAATGAATAGTTTTTAAATGTCTCAAAAAATGGTACACATTAATATCACCATCAATCACATTTAATTACTAATACAGTAAAGTATTGATAAGTTAACTCACATAACAAAAGTTCTTGGGGTTCTCAACAATTTAAGAATGCTGGCAAGCATGGTGGCTCACGCCTGTAATCCTAGCAATTTGGGAGGCCAAGGAGAGAGGACTGCTTGAACCCAGGAGTTCAAGACCAGCCTAGACAAGAGAGTGAGACCTTGTCTCTAAAAAATAAAATAAATACATACATTAAAAAAATGTAAAGCTGGGCTCAGTGGCTCAGTCTGTAATCCCACGCCTTTGGGAGGCTGAGGTGAGTGGAATGCCTGAGCCCGTAGGTTCGAGACCCGCCTGAGCAACTTGGTGAGACCTCATCTCTACAATAAATCAAAAAATTAGCCGGGCGTGGTAGCGCACGCCTGTAGTTCCAGCTACTTGGAAGGCTGAGGCGGAAGGATTGCTGGAGCCTAGCAGGTCCAGGTTGCAGTGGCCAGGAGCGGCCACTGCACTCCAGTCTGGGCAATAGAGTGACTCCAACTCAAAAAAAAAAAAAAAAAAGATGTTTTCTATCTTCTCCATGACAAACACCCAAGTTTCTAAAACCATTTTTCACTTGATACAATTTTTCATGACCAACCACACCACATCCTTGCACCCAGACATACTTTGCACTCATTTGCCAATGTCTTTTCTTCCTCATATTCTCAATGCCTGGCACCTCTGGGCAGAACCGGACTTGCCTGTATCAGTAAAATGTGTCTCTTAAAAGGTAGCAGCAAAAAGTAAACATACTGCTCCAGCTCAGTTTTTCAAACTGCGGGACACAATCCATGAGTAATCTTTCTCATCAAGTTGGGTACGGTGGCTCACACCTGTAATCCCAGCACTTTGGGAGGCTGAGGTGAGAGCACTGCCTGAGCTCATGAGTTTAAGACCAGCTTGGGCCACCTGGCAAGACCTCATCTCTACAATAAATCAAGAAAAATTAGCCAGGTGTGATAGCACACACCTGTAGTTCCAGCTACTTGGAAGGCTGAGGCGAAAGGATCGCCTGAACCTAGCAGGTCAAGGCTGCGGTGGCCATAAGCATACCATTGTACTCCAGCCTGGGCGACAGAGGGAGACTCCAACTCAAAAAAAAAAAACTTTATCATTGGATGCAACAAGTAGCTGGGCACGGTAGCTCACACCTTGAGAGGCCAAGGCAGAAGGATCACTTGAGCCCAGAAATTCAAGACAGCCTGGACAATATAGCAAGACCCTGTTTCTACAAAAAAATAAAAAATTAAAATTAAAAAAAGATGCAAACAGTCGTACCTGGCACTTTTTTTTAATGGCACAGAATTAGGATAAACAAAATAGAAAATATCCTTACTATGTGCCAGGCACACCAATAAGGACTGATAATATGAAACTTCTATACCATCATGAGTCATGATTTTAAATGTTTTTGTTACTATGGAGTGTGGTCAAAAACATTCAAACCACTGATTCAGGTCACCTTTCAATAGTTTTCCCTGATTAGCACATGATACTTTCTGTTAACTAATGTAGCATACAACAAAATACTGTCATCAACTACCAAAGAAAGGATCTTTGGGATGGTGCTTCAGTTGACTTCCACACACATTTACCTATCATACCCAACAGTTTTCCACTCAGCAGGCTAAGGCTGGACACCAGTAGCTCTAGGCTAAATTTGGCTTTTCTTCTAGAGTTTATATGGTTTTTTAAAAATATATAAATGTGAATGCCTTTAAGCAGGGCGTGCACACTTCAGAATGCCACAGCTCCTACTTGTCCCAGCTATAAGACACCTCCATTTCACATGTATCCGCCTGGTTGGAATTTCCCACATGACAGAGGAATGTCAGACGACCACACGTAAGAAACGTACGTCACTGTACAGATGAGACCCTGTGTAAGCAAAGCTTACCTGAAAGTGTGTGCTGCCCAGAAGCCATGGTGAGCAGCTTCTCATGTTCTTCCATGAGTCTTTGCAGCTGCTCTAACTGTTGCCTCTTCAGTTGTTCCTGCTTCTTCTGCTGTACTTCTTTCAGCTTTTTAAACATAAAATTAACTTTACTGAACCAACTTTACATTTTCTTCAGGGAAACCCTTGTTCCTTACATTTATCTTAATCTCTCCTGTCTCCCTCTTCAAATTTTCCCTGATAAAAAGTTTGAGAGAAGGCCGGGTGCGGTGGCTCAAGCCTGTAATCCCAGTACTTTGGGAGGCCGAGGCGAGAGGATTGCCTGAGCGCAGGGGCTCAAGATCAGCCTGGGCAACTTGGTGAGACGTCGTCTCTACAATAAATCAAAAAATTAGCCGGGCATGGTAGCATGGGCCTGTAGTTCCAGCTACCAGGAAGGCTGAGGCGGAAGGATTGTCTGAGCCCAGCAGATCAAGGTTGTGGTGCCAGTGCACTCCAGCCTGGGCGACAGAGTGAGACTCTGACTCAAAAAAAAAAATAAAAAAAGAGAGAGGCCGGGTTCAATTGCTCAGCCTATAATCCCAGCACTTTGGGAGGCCGAGGCCAGTGAATTGTCTGAGTCCATGGGATCGAGACCAGCCCAGGAAACTTGGTCTTATCTCTACAATAAATTAAAATAAATTACCCAGGCATAGTAGCGCACACCTCTAGTTCCGGGTGCTTGGAAGGCTGAGGTGGAAGGATTGCTGGAGCCCAGCAGGTTGATGCTGGGATGGCCCTGAGCATGCCACTGCACTCCAGCCTGGGCGATGGAGTGAGACTCCAAATCAAAAAAATAAAAAAAGTTTGAGAGAGATCCCTAAGTAACTAAATCTGCCTCCAAAACTCTGAAGTCCAACTCTTATGAAGGAAATTATATCACCTACCACAAATAAGAAATAGAAAGTTGTGTAAATCCTTTGATTCATGACATAGGATGGGTATCAGTACCTCAACATTTCTCCCCAATACTTGATCAACTTTTCCTAACTTTTGCCAAATGAGGTAGAAAGTTGAAGATATAAAATTTGCTTAAGTGTCATGATTACAGCTTATACATTAAACACATTTTAATGTTTCATATTAGACAAAAGGCAAAAATCTGGTATTTGGGGGATTCAAAATGAAGGAAAAGAAACAGGAGACCCTACAACAAATGACTTTACTACATAAACAGACACCTGTGGTAACACAAATACACATTAGGCCAAATTCTACTGTACCTGTTCAAGTTTTTTAAAGAGTGGGTCCTTATAAGTCACTTTGAATTCACTTGCAGGGTCTGGGACAACATCCTTTTTGTTCTCTTCCTGGAGTGCAATAGCACCCTGACATGCTGTTTGTGGTCCCTTTTTAACTAAAGGAAAGACTGCATGGGTTTCTGATTTATCTGACTGCAGTGTGTAAGGACTATTAGATTCCAACTTCTGCTCTTCATGAAGTGAATCTTCTTCACTTATAAAGCTGAAGCTACTAGAAAAATGTGGGGCTTTAACAGGAAAGCTGGTAGAAACATCTACAGCTGCTTGCTTCTCTTCATCTGCTTCCAAAGCAGGAAATCCACGATTTAATATGACCCCAGCCCGAGAAGGATTGGCCATCCACTGGGTTAAGAAGTCCTGTCCACTGTTTAACTCGGAAGAGGTTGGCATCAGGAACATTTTAGTCCAATGACAATATACTTAAATAATGTAAAAGCTAGAAGAGAGATTGATTTCCAACACCTGGAGACAAAGATAGTCAACAACAAATATTAATTAAAGCTGTAAGATGTTCTACTCAAAATGAGCCTAAACTTTAGCCCTACAAGAAAATTCATGCAGTATTTCATATATAAAAGACTTTAACCAGCAAAACAGTTGGGTATAAGCTGCATTTCTTTTTGTGTTTGAGTGACAGTCTCATTCTGTTGCCCAGGCTGGAGTGCAATGGCATGCTCATGGCCACTGCAGCCCCGAACTGTTGGGCTCAAGTGATCCTTCCACCTCAGCCTTCTAAGTACCTGGAACTATAGGCGTACACCACCATGCCCAGCTAATTTTTTTTTAATTTATTGTAGAGATGGGGTCTTGCCAAATTGCCCAGGCTGATCTCGAACCCCTGGGCTCAGGCAATCATCTCACCTCCACCTCCCAAAGTGCTGGGATTACAGGCATGAGCCACCACACCTCTTTTTTTTTCTTTAATCTTAAAAATAACCAAGATGAGTGAATCAAAAACCTAAAATCCCTTCTTATCTAATCATTCAGTTGCTAATGATCTTATACAAATGCAAGATTAGTTGAACTGAACTATGGGAGCTAAAACACCTTCAAAGTATTATACATATACACACACAGCCACTACTGATGTCAGATATTACCCACACTAAGCACTTTCTTGCTTCTGGCCCTAGTCCAGCATTACTTCTTTGCCCAACTGGGGAACCCATTTTCTCCCTAATTCAAGAACAAAATTCACCATCACCCATGGCTTTACCTAGCACCATTTCCCCTGTACCTTCCCTGTCTCTCTTCTAACCCCTACCCATCAGGCAGCCCCTCATCTGCACTCCTAGAGGTAAAACAGTGACATCACTATTTTAGCATTTATATTATGACTTGTGGTATTTTGGTTTCACATTCATACTCTACTAACCTGTAGAATTCCTTGAAGACATCTATATATTCACTACTGCCTAGCACCATGCCTGGCAGATAGGAGAACCCTGACAAATGTTTGTTAAAATTAAGTCAAAAATAAATCAAAACTAAGGTTAAGCTAATAATAAATGCCATACTATAGAGGATCATTTGTGTTCAATGTTCAACCATAAACATTACATTGGCTCATGGCACAGAATAGCTGCCGTGTATGAGTTATCAAACTTTAAAATAACCACATTCAGCCAGGCTCGGTGGTTCAGCCTGTAATCCTGCACCTTGGGAGGCTAAGGTGAGTGGATTGCCTGAGCCCGTGGGTTCAAGACCCGCCTGGGCAAGTTGGTGAGACCTCATCTCTACAACAAATCAAAAAATTAGCCAGGTGTGGTAGCGTGTGCCTGTAATTCCAGCTACTTGGAAGGCTGAGGTGGAAGGATCGCTGGAGCCCAGCAGGTCAAGGCTGCGGTGGCCAGAAGCGGCCACTGCACTCCAGTCGAGAGTCCAACTCAAAAGTGAGAGTCCAACTCAAAAAAATAAAATAAAATAAAATAAAATAACCACATTCCTCGTGTAACTTTGTTCCTGTGCGACAGACTTAAACAGGACATCACAGAGAAGATAAGCTCTTTCCCTTTGTAAGTCTAAATTCATTCAACAAACATTTACAGAGTTCCTATTCTGTGCCAGATATGTTTTAGGCCCTTGGTATACAACAGTTCATAAATCAGAGCTAGTGAAGAAAACACACACAAATAAATTATACAGTATATTACCTAGTAATAAGTGCTAAGGAGAAAAATAAAAGCAAAGTGGGAAAAGGAGGTTGCAGATTTAGAGGTGTGCAGCTATCAGGGCAGTGTAAGACTCAGCCACCCAGACTTCCTCACCTTCATCTGCAGGATGCCCCCAACACTCCACTTCCCCAGAAACCCCCAGTTCTCAAAGCCTCGTCACCATTGCCGACCTTGAGTTCTCCAGTAGAGAAGTTGTGCAGGCAGCTGGAAGCACTAGAATGGAATTCATGGAAGAGGCCGAGGCTGTGAGGCATAAATGTGGGCATCCTCAGCATGGAGGTGGAATGTAAAGCCTGGATACTGGATGAGATCGCTAAGGGATTGTGGGTAGTCAAAAAGGAGAACAGATAAAAAGCATAGAGTTCTTGAAGCCAAGTGGTGCAAGTGTTTCACGAAGGAAAGAGCTGTGTTAAATATGCTGGCAGCCGGGCTCGGTGGCTCAGCCTGAAATCCCGTGCCTTTGGGAGGCTGAGGTGAGTGGATTGCCTGAGCCCACGGGTTCGAGACCCGTCTGGGCAGCGAGACCTCATCTCTACAATAAATCCAAAAAAAAATCAGCTGGGCGTGGTAGCGCTTGCCTGTGGTTCCAGCTACTTGGAAGGCTGAGGCGGAAGGATCGCCGGAGCCCAGCAGGTCGAGGCTGCGGTGGCCGGGAGCGTGCCACTGCCCTCCAGCCTGGGCGACAGTGAGACTCCAACTCAATAAATAAATAAATAAATAAATAAATAAATATGCAGGCAACAGCTGAAGGATGAGGGAAGCTAAGAACTCACCTCTGAATCTCACCTCTGAATCTGGTTGGGGGCAAAAGCGTGAATGCGAGGGATGCATGAAGGAGTAAGAGCTTGCAGGCAGTGAGTACAGCTACTTCTTTCCAGGAGTCCTGTCATAAAAGGAAGGAGGTAAGTAACAGTAGCTACACAGAAAAGTAAGGTGAAGTGGGGTACTTTTCCAACAGAATAAAAGCATGTTTATAGGCAGATAAGGATGCGGCGGGGGGGAGCTGCCAAATCATGTTCTTGAGAAGGGGCAAGGAAATCTAGCAGTAGAACGTAGTAGTAGATTCAGTAGTAAAATCTGAAGTAGAATGACATATGTTATTTTTCAGACAAAATTCTAGACTACTTTACCACTATAATACAGCAATATACACAACCAAGAAAGGAAATGAAAAAGGCAATTTGGAGGGAAACAAACATATTTAGTTTCACACTTAGTGTCTCAAGAAACATAAGCATACAAAATTATACTCTGTACTCAGGGTTACTCTGAAAACATTGCTGACAAATTGTCCAAATTGGCATGAGTATGAGAGAAAACCTTTTTTCCTCTTAAAAATACTATTATCATATACCCCCATATACTGTTTAAACAACTGTAGACTTAGACTCCAAATCTGTTTGAATAACCCTAAATCTTAACCCTTTGCACTCGATGTCCCCTTTGAGGGGACACTGTAAATCTAGCAAACCACTCCAATGTCCCCCTCATAATGAGATTGCTGGTGATTATATTCAGGACAAACTTATGTCAGTTCAGTTTTTTAAAAAATGTACGTTTCCTTGAAGTTTTCTATTCAAATTACGCAAAAAAATAAGAGAAATATATATTGAGACATGCATTAAAAAGTATCAGCTGGCGCTACATAGAAAGAGAATGTGTGAAGTGCTTTCACAGTAGTCCACAGACTGGACAATAAATTACATATTATTAGTGTGGGAGGAAGAAAATGAGACCACATTGTCTGCTCTAATAGAAAAACACCAAGTGGGCCGGGTCCGGTGGCTCACCCTGTAATACCAGCACTTTGGGAGGCCGAGGCCCGTGGATTGCCTGAGTTCACAGGTTCGAGACCAGCCCGAACAACTTGGCGAGACCTTGTCTCTACAATAAAAAAAATCAAAAATTAGCTGGGCGTGGTAGCACTCACCTATAGTTACAGCTACTTGGAAGGCCAAGGCAGAAGGATTGCCTGAGCTCAGCAGGTTGAGGCTGCGGTGGATGGGAGTGTGCCACTGCACTCTAGCCTGGGCAACAGAGTGAGACCCCAACTCAAAAAAAAAAAAAAAAAAAAAAAGCCAGGCTCGGTGGCTCAGTCTGTAATCCCACGCCTTTGGGAGGCTGAGGTGAGTGGATTGCCTGAGCCTGCGGGTTCGAGACCCACCTGGGCAGCGAGACCTCATCTTTACAACAAATCAAAAAATCAGCTGGGCGTGGTAGTGCATGCCTGTAATTCCGGTTACTTGGAAGGCTGAGGTGGAAGGATCGTCAGAGCTCAGCAGGTCGAGGCTGCGGTGGCTGGAAGCAGCCACTGCACTCCAGTCTGGGTGACAGAGTGAGACTCTAACTCAAAAAAAAAAAAAAAGAAATTTTCTTTTACTTACTACCCCCTTCCAGTGTTTCAGTCATGGTCACGTACTGGGGCATGCTGATTATCAGGGAAGATGGATATTCAACAATTTTTAAAACATGCTATGAGGACTACAGCATGGCAAAGATAAGGAGCTATGGGAAAATATAGCTGGGGAACCTAACTTAATGGGGGCTAGCAATGAAAGTCCCACTGAGAAAGAAAGCAGTGGGGCGCAGTGGGGAGCTATAGACCATTCAGTAAATGTTCCTACAGGGGACCATACTTAGGCCCAGAGGAAAGGAAGAATATGTAAAAAATGATACCAGATAAAGGCACATTAAGGGTATGAAGAAGCAGCTGAAGGACTAGTTTTATAAGCCTGAAGATGAATTTAACGTTTAATAGGCAGAAATACATTTCTTTTTTTTTTTGAGTTGGAGTCTCACTCTGTCACCCAGATTAGAGTGCAGTGGCCGCTCCCGGTCACCGCAGCCTCGACCTGCTGGGCTCAGGCAATCCTTCCGCCTCAGCCTTCCAAGTAGCTAGAACTACAGGAGCGCACTACCACACCCAGCTAATTTTTTGATTTGTTGTAGAGATGAGGTCTCACAAAGTTGCCCAGGCAGGTCTCAAACCCGTGGGCTCAGGCAATTCACTCACCTCAGCCTCCCAAGGAGCGGGATTATAGGTTGAGCCACCAAGCCCGGCTAGAAATACATTTCTGTTTGAAAGATGTAACCAACTGTGCAGATTATCTCAAATGATTTGGAGGCATTTTAGCATACTGCAGAAATAACTCAGAATACTATTAATATGTACAAATAACTCAGGACACTATTAACATTTTATAAATTCAGAGTATCCCAAAGGAGGTTATGTCAATGGCTGAGAGATATAAGGCATGTTAACATAAAAAGAAATGGAAAGAGTTCAAGAAAAGCCCAACAAGTTTTATGATTGTCTTAATGTTGAAAAATAGTACTAGTTTATCGAAGGTAAAATTTCATTAACACATGGACTTTCAAATGCCTGCCTTCTTAAACTAGGCTTTGTTAGGGTGTTTATTGCAATCAGCATTACCTCTAAGAGTCTTTGACATAAATTATCAGTTGTTACTCTTTTACCTATTACCTATACAACCTACTGCCCCTCCTCTGTCCAGTGAATATATCTTTAGAGTTGGTGGATATATAAATTAGCATAACCTCTGAACTTGGTAATGTATTAATTATAAATAAGTAGCCCTTTTGACTCAGCTATTCCTCTTCTAGGAATGTATTCTGTAATTATGTCTGCAATATTTGTAGCAGCAAAAGACTAACTGAAATGTCTAATGCAGGACTAGATGAATAGACTATGGTACACTGGTATGCTACCCAGCTGCTACAGAATATGTGAACCACCTTTAAGATGTCATAAGTGGCCGGGCTCAGTGGCTCAGCCTGTAATCCCAGCACTTTTGGGAGGCCGAGGCGAGACCTGCCCGGACAATTTGGCAAGACCTCATCTCTACAATACATCAAAAATTCGCTGGGCATGGTAGTGTGCATCTGTAGTTCCGGCTACGTGGAAGGCTGAGGTGGAAGGATCCCAGTAGGTCGAGGCTGCAGTGGCCAGAAGTGTGCCACTGCACTCCAGTTTGGGCGACAGAGTGAGACTCCCACTCAAAAAAACAAAAATGTTGTGTTACAAGTAAAGAAATGTCTATGAGGATGGTGGTCTGAGTAAAAACAGGAAAACTTACCTCCTATTCAAACTCAATAGAAATGTTAAATATTTTTTTAAGGAGCCAGGTGGTGGCTCAGCCTGTAATCCCGCGCTTTGGGAGGCCAAGGTAAGTGGATTGCCTGAGCCTGCAGGTTCGAGACCGGCCTGGGCAACTTGGCGAGACATCACATCTCTACAATAAAAATCAAAAAATTAGCCGGGCATGGTAGCATGCGCCTGTAATTCCAGCTACTTGGAAGGCTGAGGCGGAAGGATAGCCGGAGCCCAGCAGGTTGAGGTTGCGGTGGCTGGGAGCGTGCCACTGCACTCCAGTCTGGGTGACAGAGTGAGACTCCAACTCGGGGAAAAAAAAGAAACAAATATTTGTTTAAGGATGTTCCCAGGACAGGCTTGGTGGCTCTGCCTGTAATCCAGTACTTTGGGAGGCCAAGGTGTGTGGACTGTTTAGGACCACGGATTTGAGACTAGCCCGAGTAACTTGGGGAGACCTTGTCTCTACACTAAATCAAAAAAATTAGCTGGGTATGGTAGTGCGTGCCTGTAGTTCAGCTATTTGGAAGGCTGAGGTAGAAGGATCACTGGAGCCCAGCAGGTCAACACTGAGGTGGCTATGACTGTGCCACTGCACCCCGGCCTGGGTGACAGAATGAGATTCCAACTCAAAAAAATAAAAAATAAGGCTGTCCCCAAAGCAGGGTTATAGATAGGGGCTTATTATATCTTGCATATTTTTAAAGAATTTTCCATAATGAAATATTTCCATTAAAAAAACCCATATTAGTCAGGCTCGGTGGCTCAGCCTGTAATCCCGCGCCTTTGGGAGGCTGAGGTGAGTG
>NW_007246515.1:156352-164005 GCF_000164805.1 Carlito syrichta
AGCCCAGCAGGTCGAGCTGCAGTGGCCGATAGTGGCCACTGCACTCCAGTCTGGGGGACAGAGTGAGACTCCAACTCAAAAAAAAAAAAAAAAAAAAAAGCCCATATTTACCACCTGAATATATATGTATGTGTGTATATACATACACACACCGAAAGAGAAATACAGATGGCAAAATATTAAAATATACTCACTCTCATTCCGTGGAAGAAATAGAAATTAAAACAGTAGCAAAATACCATTTTTCCCACACTGCGTTGGCAAAGACTAAAAATTGGTAACACCTGGCTAAAAAAAGGAAATCATTCATGAAGTATTTCTTGTGTATATAAACTGGTACATTTTGGAGAATATGACAATATCTATACAATTGTTCCACAGTTAGATTGGCATGAACTCACATTTGCAATAAAATGAAAATAACTTAAATGTCCATTCGTAGGATATCAGTTATAGTAGTCATATTAATGCAATAGTTAAAGAGAACAAGTAAGTTCTTTACTGATATGGAAATAATGAATAGAGCTAAGATATTTTGTTAATTACAAAGGCAAATTGCGGCTGGGCTCCGTGGCTCAGCCTGTAATCCTGCGCTTTGGGAGGCCGAGGTGAGTGGATTGCCTGAGCCCGCGGGTTCGAGACCTGCCTGGGCAACTTGGCGAGACCTCATCTCTACAATAAAAATTTTAAAAATTAGCTGGGCATGGTAGTGCGCAACTGTAGTTCCAGCTACTTGGAAGGCTGAGGTGGAAGGATCGCCGGAGCCCAGCAGGTTGAGGCTGCGGTGGCCGGGAGCAGCCACTGCACTCCAGTCTGAGCGACAAAGTGAGACTCCAACTCAAAAAAAAAAAAAAAAAAAACCAAAAACAAAGGCAAACTGCACAGCACTGTGTTTTATAAGAAATAAAGACCAGGGCCGGGCGTGGTGGCTTAAGTCTGTAATCCCAGCACTTTAGGAGGCCAAGGCGAGGGAAATGCCTGAGTCCACAGGTTCAAGAATGACCTGGGCAACTTGGCAAGACCTCATCTCATAACAAATCAAAAAATTAGCCAGGCACGGTAGTGCACTCCTGTAGTTCCAACTACTTGGAAGGCTGAGGCAGAAGGATCGCCTGAGCCCAGCGGGTCAACGCTGGGGCGGCTGTGAGCATGTCACTGCACTCCAGCCTGGGCAACAGAGTGAGACTCCAACTCAAAAAAATAAATAAATAAAAGAAAAATCAAAAAATACTATTACATGGACCTATGCTATCCAACACAGTAGCCACTAATCAAAAGTGGCTACTGAGCACTTGAAATGTGAAATGTGAGGCCAGGCTATAATTCCAGCACTTTGGGAGGTCGAGGCAAGTGGACTGCCTGAGCCCACGGGTTCAAGACCAGCCCGGGCAACTTAGCGAGACCTCATCTCTACAATTAATAAAAAATTAGCCTGGCTTGGTAGTGCACCTGTAGTTCTGGCTACTTGGAAGGCTGAGGCGGGAGGATTGCCTGGGCCCAGCAGATGGAGGCTGCAGTGGCCACACGTATGCCACTGCACTCCAGTCTGGGTGACAGAGTAAGACTCCAACTCAAAAAAAAAAAAAAAAATTTTGCTAAATTGCTTAGGCTGGTCTCCAATCCCTGGGCTCAGGCAATCTCCTTGCTTCTGTCTCCTAAAGTACTGGGATTACAGGTGTGAGCCACCACACCTGGTCTGAATAATTTTTTTCAATACAAGGATGTAACATTGCTCTGTGTTTATCTGAAGAGTTTATACAAACAGTACAAATTACACTGATTCTATTTAAATTGTAATTGGCAATTGTCTTAGTCCATTTTCTATCGCTGTAACACAATACCATAGACTGGTTAATTTATAAAGAAAAAAAATTTATTTCTCACGAAGCTGTAGGCTGGGAAGTCCAAAAGCTTGATGCTGGCATCAGGCCAGGGATGCCCCACAGGGGGAAGTGCAGAAGGGCAACAGAGGCCCTTCTTTACAACAAAGCCTCTCCCAAAATAACTCACTCCTGAGATAATGATAGAGACCCGTTAATGTCTGTCCAAATTATCACAGCCCCTAGAGAAGGGATGGCAAGGCGCAAGCACTCCTATACAATCCTGAACAAGATTCCTGAGAGCTAATAAAAAGCATGCTTCCCCCTCATCTCCTATGCACTCCCAGTAAGTAGTTTCAGGGGATCCCTGACTTCTCTGGAGTCTATGCCCAATCAACTGAAAGATGAAAATCCCCATTTACTCCCTTTTTCTGAGTGATTATAACTTTGAATAATATAGTATCGATGCAATTGTGAGCCTTGTGATTTGTATAACTTTTGTATCAATGTAATAATGTTTTGTGATTTGTATAACTTTTGCATAATGCATGATGTCTTCAGCCTTGTAACCTCCCTTTACTCTGTGGCAAACTTGATTAACGCTTCTGCCAGGCTCTAATGATAAAAGCTATGAGATACTTCTGATACCCGGCATCAGAAAGTCTGAACCGAAAAATATCACTATCAATAAATGCGGCTGAAACTCAAGTTCTACACAATGCTTTGCTGGTCACGTGGATGAGGTATAATAATAACAACTCTGGACAATAAAAGTGAACTGTAAAAGCCTGGAGGGTGAGCAGAACTATTTTAGAATGACCTCAAGTCTGGCTCTGCTCCCTGGATTCAAACTCAGAAATAAACTTCTTTCTACCAGTCTCCTGCCCCTTTGATTTATTGGTATCAAGCGGAGTACTCAAACATTACTTGAACCAAAACAATAACGGCATTAATCCATTCATGAGAGTGGAGCCCCCTTGATTAATCACTTCTTAAATTTCATTGTGAGTTTTGGAGACAAACAGTAGCAGTAATTAAACTGAAATACTATTATCTTAATTATGGCATAAGCATGAACAATTTTCTTAACACAAAGGCACACTATCAAAGATTCAAGTGGGGATGCAAAAGCTAGCACTATGACCACAACAGTGAAGGAAAGAAAACTGGATGAAGATAACTCACAAGCTTCATACAAAAGGCAACTGCAATTTGTTGTGGCAAAGCACATAGTAAAAGTTGTTCATTGTGTTAAAAAGGCCTTTTTTAAAGATCATAAGTAGCCACGTTAAGGGACATTTTCAGCAAAAACACATAATTTTTAATAAGTTTATTCTCGATAACAAGGCTAGGTGTAAGGGGGTACCATGTCTAAGAAACCTTTTTTTATTTTTTATTTTTGAGTTGGAGTCTCACTCTGTCGCCCAGACTGGAATGCAGTGGCCGCTCCCGGCCACCGCAGCCTCGACCTGCTGGGCCTCCGGCGATCCTTCCGCCTCAGCCTTCCAAGGAGCTGGAACTACAGGTGCGCGCTACCACGCCCAGCTGATTTTTTTTTATTTATTGTAGAGATGAGGTCTCGCCAAGTTGGCCAGGCGGGTCTCGAACCTGCGGGCTCAGGCAATCCACTCACCTCGGCCTCCCAAAGTGCTGGGATTACAGGCTGAGCCACCGAGCCCGGCCTAAGAAACCTTTTAATGCCCAGGTTTGTTTTTCCCTCAGGTACTATTATCAGTAACCTGCTTGTTTTAAAGATCCAGCACCTTGCCTGCAGCACAAGATCAATTTGAGGGAAACAAAGTAAGCCATGCTTTCTGCAAAATTCCAGCAGGAATTAAAGGTCTGAAGAAAAAACAAGATGCATATAAATGGAGTCCTAAGTGCTGGAGACTCAGAAGATTCTCCAAGTCCTTTCTCATACAACCTAGCAGTTCCATTTGCCATACTGTCATTGTAGTCTTCTCAATAAAGCTTTTTAACCTTGAAAAAAAAAAATGAATCGATATGAATTGACTCTGAACAAATCAGGGGTTCAGGGAACCAACACCCCTCCTCCAGCGGTTGAAAATCTGTATGACTTTTGACTCCCCAAAAACTAAACTAATAGACAACTGTTGACCAGAAGTCTTACCAATAACATAAACAGCCGATTAACACACATTTGCATGTTATATGTATTAGATACTATATTCTTATGATAAAGCGAGCTACAGAAAATATCATCAAGAAAATCTTAAGAGAAAACATATTTGCTATTCTTTAAGTGGAAGTGGATCAACATAAAGGTCTTCACATTTGTCAACTTCCTGTTGAGGAGGGTGAGAAGGAGGAAAAGGAGGGGCTGGTCTTGAAAAAGTGGACTCTCGAAGTTCAAAGCCATGTTGTTCAGGGTCAACTATACAGTCATCTGTATCAGAACTAAATGTCCAACAAAAACATTTTTTAATGATTCTGAGCAGAATGTGAGCTTGTAGCTTTGGTTGGCCACAAAAAAGCTAGGAAAAAAGGAAAGAAAATGAAGGAGAAGAAGGAGAGAGAGAGAAAGGAAGAAAATCACTTTTAGATAAAGAGAAATAAATTATTTCAGTGGTGGAAATTTTGTTAGAAAATTATGAGATTCAAGAAAACATTTTAATTTAAAGATTAAAGAAAATATTTTTCAAAAGGTGAAAGATCATTAACTAGGTGATCAAACAATTGTCCACAGATCTTTTTATTAACATTCAGATTCAAAACTGTAGAAAATTGCAATTATTTTTCTTGCAATCACTGCTACTGCAGCCTCGAACTACTGGGCTCAGGCTATCCTTCCACCTCAGTCTCCCAAGTAGCTGGGACTATAGGCATGCACCACTATGCCCAGCTAATTTTTAGACTTTTTGTAGAGATGAAGCCTTGTCATGTTGCCCTTGCTGGTCTCGAACTCCTGGACTCAGGCAATTCTCTTATCTCAGTTTCCCAAAGTGCTGGGATTACAGGCATGGAGTCACTGTGTCTGGCCTCTAATACATGCTGAAAATCTTTGTGCTCAATTTTCTGAAGCAGAATTCATGAATAGTGTCACGAATACAGTTGCTACACTTGTTCAGTACATATAAATGCTATAACTCGCCACTTTATCTTTTTTTTCTTTTTTTTGAGTTGGAGTCTCACTCTGTCGCCCAGACTGGAGTACAGTGGCTGCTCCCGGTCACCGCAGCCTCAACCTGTTGGACTCTGGCGATCCTTCCACCTCAGCCTTCCGAGTAGCCGGAATTACAGGCACGCGCTACCACGTCCGGCTAATTTATTGATTCATTGCAGAGATGAGGTCTCGCTGCCCAGGCAGGTCTCGAACACGCGGGCTCAGGCAATCCACTCACCTCAGCCTCCCAAAGGCGCGGGATTACAGGCTGAGCCACCAAGCCCGGCTGACTCACCCTTTTATAGAACTGTCAAAATTAATAGAAGACAGTGAACTTAATGATACTGTGTTTTTTCACCACTGCTCTCTGATCTGAGCTGTAGAAGAGTTTTACAAAGGCTTATTGTGGTGTTAACAGCTACTAAAGACTTCCTTGGAACACAAGGAATCTTGCCAACCACTCAGTGACCAAAGATTAAAATGGCAGCATGATGTATGTTTTCTCACTGGTATCACACTTTGAGAACCATAGCAACTCAGGTTTTAAAAAAATACAAAATTGCCACAGGCAATGACAAAGCTGAGTAATAATGAGTGAAAATCAAATACATACCATGTTTAAATTTATATGAAATTGAAGAACATAACCGGGCTTGGTCGGCTCAGCCTGTAATCCCGCGCCTTTGGGAGGCTGAGGTGAGTGGATTGCCTGCGCCCGCGGGTTCGAGACACACCTGGGCAGCAAGACCTCATCTCTACAATAAATCAAAAAATCAGCCGGGAGTGGTAGCGCGTGCCTGTAATTCCGGCTACTCGGATGGCGGAGGCGGAAGGATCGCCGGAGCCCAGCAGGTCGAGGCTGCGGTGGCCGGGAGCGGCCACGGCCCTCCAGTCTGAGCGACAGAGTGAGACTCCAACTCAAAAAAAAAAAATTGAAGAACAGGCAAAATAAGGCCACAGTTACAGAAGTCAGAACGGTGGTTACCCAGGAAGATGGGGGCCATATTGACTGTGTGAAAGGTAATCATGTCATTTGGGTCGATCTCGTCACACACAACCAAAACAGTCAAGCAGCCAGAGGGAAAAAACACTTGGGATACAAAATTGCTCCAAGAATGAAATTCTCTGCAAGTCCAGTTGCCAAAACTGCTTGTCGTAGCCTGAGGTCAGTTTAAGCAACTCTAGGACTAACTCTGCCCACCAGCCGGAACTTGCCAGCACCTCAGAACCTTGCGAGTGCCAATGAACTTTCTCAAAGAGCACCATGCAGCATTTCTCTTTTTTATTTATTTATTTTTTTTGAGTTGGAGTCTCATTGTCACCCAGACTGGAGTGGCCGCTCCCGGTCACCGCAGCCTCGACCTGCTGGGCTCCGGCGATCCTTCCGCCTCCGCCGTCCGAGTAGCCGGAATTACAGGCATGCGCTACCATGCCCGGCTGATTTTTTGATTTATTGTAGAGATGAGGTCTCGCTGCCCAGGCGGGTCTCGAACCCACGGGCTCAGGCAATCCACTCACCTCAGTCTCCCAAAGGCGCAGGATTACAGGCTGAGCCACCGAGCCCGGCTGCATTTCTCCTTTTAATAAAACCTCCAACCTTCTCTTTGTTCTCTGGATAGACCAAAGACCAGCTGGCATGTGTGCCCCAAACTGCAAGGCTTTCCTCCTAAATAAAACGTTACACTTAGAGATTCATCTCTATATTTTTATTTTGACTTTGACAACTAGGAAGGCCAATCCAGGGGGTGAACATAGTTAGGCTGTTCACCTAAGATCAGCACACTTTACTGGATATCTATTATCACAGAATGACTTTTTTAGAATCTGTCCTAAGCAAACTAATCCTAATTGAAGCCTACCAGAAAAGGTAACAATTTTTCAGCATCAACCAGATAATCTTGCTTAAATTTCAATGACCTTAACAGGAAATCTCTTCCAGGAAATCTCTTGAAATAGAAATTCAGAGACAAGTTACAAGATCATCTCATAACATGGAATACGAGAAAAATTTCCCACTATACTGACAAATGCCCTTCAGATACGACACCCAGACATCTGCACCTCCCCCAAGCCGCTCCAAAAAAATACCCTTTATGCTTTCACTTCAATTTCACAACTGTGTTCCTAAAAACATGTCACCTCAGCAAGAAGTATAGAAATACTGTTTCGTCAGGCGCGGTAGCTGACACCTATAATCCCAACAATCTGGGAGTCGGAGGCAAGAGGATGGCCTGAGCTCAGGGGTTAGAGATCAGCCTGGGCGACTTGGTGAGATCGCGTCTCCACAAATCAAAAAATTACCCGGGCGTGGTGGCGCACGCCTGTCGTCCAGCTACTCGGGAGGTCTAGGCGGGAGGATAGCCTGAGTCTAGCAGGTCAAGGTTGCGGGACCGTGAGCGTGCCCTGTACTCCAGCCTGGGCGACAGAGGGAGACCCCGACTCAAAAACAAATCAATAAATCTAACGAATAGATAGCCTTGAAACCCCCAAAGAGCGCAAGGGAAACAGTCCTTCAAGCAACTGAGGAAAAGCAAAATTCTCTGCAGGGTGAAGGAAGCGGATACACAGCAAGTTCAAGGCCACCCTCGAGCGGGGAAACGCTCCCAGCTGCTCTGGGAGGCGACTTCTCCGCCCCCAAACACGTTGCGTCCTCGAAGGAGCAGCCCCCCGGAGCCCCGCGGCCCGACCCGGCGGCGCCCCCACGCTCCC
>NW_007246515.1:164104-173157 GCF_000164805.1 Carlito syrichta
CTCCACGGCATTTACAAAAGAGCCGCCACAAGCGCCGCTTCCGGCCGGAGCCCCACCCCCACGGACAGGGCCCGTCCCGGCCCGGGCGCTTCTGGGAACTGGAGTTCCCACCCGACCCAGTGCGCGCAAGAGCGGCACATCCGGGTCCAGGAGAACTACAACTCCCAGAGACGCCACAGACACGACGTTGCCTAGGAGATGGACGGCGCCGCGCCTTCCGCCCGGGCCGCGGGCCAGCGGCTTCCCTGGGCGGGCTACCCGGCGGGAGGGGAACGGCTTCCGAGGGGCGCCCCCAGTCGCTTCCAACAGGGCACTTCCGGTGCGGCGCTCGGCGCCCTTGGGAGCCGCGGGTTCCTGGGCTCCCGAGCCCGGAGGGGAGTGGCTTGGCGTTTTGCGCCCCGTCTCTGTTGTCTTATTTGACTCTGATTTGAGCAGCTTTGGGGGGAGACGCCTTGGTGCCCAAACACAGACGGCTTCGGTCACGTGGCCGCGCGTGGAGATGCGAGCGGCCAGCTGAACGCGCCCCCGCCCCACGTGAGCACCCGGGTGCGGGATGGGCGCGGCTTAGCGCCGGGAGCGAGGCTGGCGGGCTGGTCCGTCGTTATTTTTGTTTTGTTGATCAGAAGGCGAACGGAGCCCTGTGAGCCCTCCCCCTAGATGTCCTCGCTCTCCCGGCGCCAAGGGCTCGCGGCGGCTTGGCGGTGTGCCCGTCAGATGCTGAAACCTGTTCACCTTTTTTTGAGTCGGGTTCCCACTCAGGCCCCCAGGCACGAGGGCAAGGGCACGCTCGCGGCCCCCGCAGCCTCGGCCTGCTGGGCTCAGGCGATCCTCCCGCCTCAGCAGTCCAAGTAGCTGGAACCCCAGGCGCGCGACTCCACGCCACGCAAATTTTTCTTCTATGAGAGAGACAAGGTCTCGCCAAATTGCCCAGGCTGGACTCCAACCCCTGGGTTCAGGCCATCCTCTCGCCTCCGCCTCCTGGAGTGCAGGAATGGCAGGCGTGAGCCACCGCAGAAGTCCTGCGAAACCAATTCACTTTGAATACGGAAAGTGAAGAATTCAAGAAACGTTTTTCAATTGCGACGGCCCTTGAATCCAGGAAGTAGTCACGGCATCCGTCCATTCCTGGTGAGCGGAATGTGTAAAGAAATCAGATGACGTGCCATCGATGACCTGCATGGTAGTTGAAATAAGCTACCACTGGTTAAAGACAATTGCAGACATTCCACAGAAACGTGACCCCCAACATTTGTTTGTTTTCTACTTCAAAAAAAGGAAATCAAGGCTTCAGTTTTGCGTCTCGTTTCAATTTTTGTATAATTAAATTGTGGATGAGGAAACTAAAGCCCAGGTCTTCCAAGGTCACACAACTATTTATTTTTATTATTTTTTGAGTTGGAGTCTCACCCTGTCACCCAGGCTGGAGTGCAGTGGCATGCTCATGGCCACCGCAGCCTTGACCCGCTGGGCTCAGGTGATCCTTCTGCCTCAATCTTCCAAGTAGCTGGAACCACAGACATGTGCCACCATGCCTGGCTGAATTTATTGTAGAGACGAGGTCCCAAGTTGCCCAGGCTGGTCTCGAACCCCTGGGCTCAGGCAGTCCTCTTGCCTCCGCCCCCCCAAGTGCTGGGATGACAGGTGTGAGCCACCACTCCGGCTCACACACCTACTTGAAATACCAGACAAGGACCCAGACTATCTTCCCCTTCATTGATGGTAGCCTTTGGCTTGAAAGGCATGCGCAAAAAATTGATCATTTTTGTTAAAATATGTATCTTTGTGGATAGTCACAATATCCTCTACTTTTTGTGCCTATAATTGTACCACATTGTTGACTGAATAAATGATTGGGTCTTCTGCCACAGTATATTTACTGGCTGTTAAATAATGTTCTAATATATAGATTTTCCCTTGTAGCCCAAGCAATTTTCTTTTTTCTTTTTTTTTGAGTTGGAGTCTCACTCTGTCGCCCAGACGAGTGCAGTGGCCACTCCCAGCCACCTCAGCCTTGACTGCTGGGGCTCCAGTGATACTTCCGCCTCAGCCTTCCAAATAACTGGAATTACAGGTGCACGCTACCATGCCCGGCTAATTTTTTTGATTTATTGTAGAGATGAGGCCTCACAAAGTTGCCCAGGCGGATCTCGAACCCGCGGGCTCAGGCAATCCACTCACCTCAGCCTCCCAAGGTGCAGGATTACAGGCTGAGCCCCTGAGCCTGGCTTTCAAGCAATTTTCAAAACTGACCATTAAGCTTGAAGGGTCTCCAAATCCATTAAAACGTGGAGGGGTGGAGGGGAGGAACTTCCAGCGGTTCCTCTGCGGGACAATGAAAGCCTCATCAGCAGCTCCTATCTTTGTTGTATGTTCAGGTATTGCTGTAGAGAAAAATTGAACTGACAGCTCCCTCACAGGAGTTTTGACCCAAGATTATCCATTCTAATACAATCCTTTATGCTGTCACAGGAGGCAGGAAGGAACTATCATGTCATGGTTAAGAGCCTAGGCTTTGGAGTCAGCACCCAACCTTTCTGAAACCAGTCCTCTCATCTGCAAAATTGGGGTGATAATAATGACACTCACTTCCTAGGATTGTCAAGAAAATTACATTAAGAGAAAGGATAGCCAGGTTCGGTGGCTCAGCCTGTAATCCCGCGCTTTGGGAGGCTGAGGTGAGTGGACTGCCTGAGCCCGCAGGTTCAAAACCCACCTGGGCAACTTGGTGAGACCTCATCTCTACAATAAAGCAAAAACTAGCTGGGCGTGGTAGCGCGTGCCTGTAGTTCCAGCTACTTGGAAGGCTGAGGCAGAAGGATCACTGGAGCCCAGCAGGTTGAGGCTGCGGTGGCCGGGAGCAGCCACTGCACTCCAGTGTGGGTGACAGAGTGAGACTCCAACTCAAAAAAAAAAAAAGAGAAAGGATATATGTGAAAAGTTGTCATAACAACTACCACGTAGTAAAAAGTCAATGAGCAGGAGGTATTTTCATCTTTATGAGGAGTTCAAGTGTTGATTAACTCACTTTGCCAAAGGCCAGCTCATAGTTCATGTTAAATGATGTGCAGGGTACAGAATAGTACTTAAGATATTCCCAAATTATTTGGTAATGATTATTCATTTAACAAAGTTTATCTGGGTAGGAAAGATACTTGGATTGCTAAGAACTTTTCATGACTGGATTGGTGGTAGCAATGACTGCTCCATCAAGAGAGAAGAGAGTTGCAGGCCTTGCCAAGGGACCCTCCCCAAGCCCAGGTCATCTAGGCTAGAGAGATTGACTTCAGCAGGTTGGAAAGATGCACTTAGATGCAAGTATCTGGCCTCTGGGCAAAGGCAGGAAAACCTACAGCCTAATCCACCCATGGGAAGAGAGTGAAGGAGTTTCTCACCAAGGCCCTGAACCTCAGATTTCTAGCATTTTACTTCAGTAAAGAAACCTCTAACAATGTCGGATGCAGAAAGATACTTTTTTTTTTGTCTGGGTGTTTTAATATAGATGAAATCATTGCTGGTGCATTGGTCTTGCAGCAAAAGATCATGGACACCTATGAGTCTACACAACAAAGATTATCACCTCCATTACATTCTAGAATGGTGATGAATACACATTAAAGGAATTCTAGTCTGAACTTTTGTGGTGATAACAGCAGAGCAATACTGTGATAGTTGTCACACTGTATTTCTACTTTCTTCTTGAAAATAGACAGTAATTGAGATCTTTATGTAATGGTCTCATGGTTATTCAAGTATTCTATAGGTTTTTATTGCACATTTTTAAAGCAGCACATTTACTTTCCACAACTATAAAAATTATTAGTGATTTGCATATCCCAAACTTTCTGCAAGAGGCAGATTTGTCCAAAAAACTTTCACATTTGTTTCACTCTCTATTTATTAAAATATGATATTGAGTGGTTTCTATGTATCAAATATATTCTTCTTTGAATATTTAATAGATGTCACCAGTGAAGCCTTCTGATTCCGGGTATTTCTTTGTTGAGTAGTTTTTTAAATTATTATTACTGATTGTATCTCTTATGTGTCTATTCATATTTTCTATTTCTTTATAAGTTGTAGTTTGTGTGTTTTTAGGAATTTGTTCATTTTATCTAGGTTATCTAATTTGTTGATGTACAGTTGTTCGCAGAGGATTCTCTTATAATCCTTTTTATTTCTGAAAGGTCAGTAGTAAGGTTCCCACTTTCACTTCTGATTTTAGCAATTTGAGTCTTCTCTCTTTTTTCTTTCTTTCTTTCTTTTTTTTTTTTTTTTGAGTTGGAGTCTCACTCTGTCACCCACACTAGAGTGCAGTGGCTGCTTCTGGCCACCGCAGCCTCGACCTGCTGGGCTCTGGCGATCCTTCCGCCTCAGCCTTCCAAGTAGCTGGAACTACAGCCGCACGCTACCACACATGGCTAATTTTTTATTTATTGCAGAGATGAGGTCTCACCAAGTTGGCCAGGCAGGTCTCGAACCTGCAGGCTCAGGCAATCCACTCACCTCAGCCTCCCAAAGTGCTGGGATTACAGGCTGAGTCACCGAGCCCAGCCTCGTTTTTGTTTGTTTGTTTGTTTGTTGTTTTTGTTCCACAGTCCACCTAAAGTTTGGTGAATATTGTTGATTTTTTGAAAACCAACTTTTGGTTTTGTTTATTTTCTCTCTTTTTCTACTCTCCATTTCATTTACTTCTTCCTTATTTTCTTCCTTCTGCTGACTTTGGGTTTGGTTTACTCTCTTTCTTCTAGATCGTTAAGGGGTGATGAGCCGTTGTTGATTTGGGAATCTTCCTTCTTTTTAATGTAGGCATTTACAGGTGTAAATTTCCCTTACGCAGTTTGCTACGTCTTATAATTTTGGTGTGTTGTGTTTTTCTTTTCATTCTTCTCAAAATATCTTCTAAGTTTCCTTTTGAATTATTTTTTACCTGTAAATTAGGTTTATGTGTTTAATTCTCACGTATTTGTGATTTTCCAATTTTCCTTCGGTTATTGATTTCTAGCTTCATTTCATTGTGGTCAGGGACAGTCCTTCGAATAGTTTTTATTATTATAAATGTACCAAGAAATTGTTTTGTGGCCTAACATATGGTCTATTCTGGAGTGTTCCATGTGTACTTAGCATATGTTTCTGCTGTTGTGTGGGCTGTTATATGTGTAGGCCTGTTAGGTCTCTTTGGTTTATAGTGTCTATTTCCTTTTAATCATCACTTTAGTTCTCTCAATTACTGGAAATCAGTTATCAAAGTCTTCAACTATTATTGTCCAACTAATGATTTATTCTCTCAGTGCTGTCATTTTTGCTTCATATATTTTGGACTTCTTTTGTTAGGTGTGAATAAGCTTACAGTTATTCTATCTTGTTGTATTCGGCCCCCCCCCCTTTTTTTTTCAGTTGGAGTCTCACTCTGTCGCCCAGGCCAGAGTGAAGTGGCATATTCACTGCTACCCCAGCATCGACCTGCTGGGCACCGGCGATCCTTCCACCTCAGCCTTCCAAGTAGCCAGAACTACAGACGCATGCTACCACACCCAGCTATTTTTTAATTTATTGTAGAGACAAGGTCTCGCCAAGTTGCTCAGGCCGGTCTTGAACTCGTGGGCTCAGGCAGTTCACTCGCCTCGGCCTCCCAAAGTGCTGAGATTACAGGCTGAGCCACTGAGCCCAGCTACTCATTTATTAATGTGTAATGTTCTTTGTCTCTTATGACAATTTTTGACTTAAAGTCTATTTTGTCTGATATTAGTATAACATTGCCAAACGTCTTTTGCTTATCATTTTCATGAAAAATCTTTTTTTCATCTCTTTGCTTACAACCCATTTGTGTCTTTGGATCTAAAGTGAGCTTCTAGCCAGGCGTGGTGGCTTACACCTATAATTCCAGCACTTTGGGAGGCCAAGGTGAGAGAATTGCCTGAACCCATGGGTTTGAGACCAGCCTGGGCAACTTGGTGAGATCTCATCTCTATAATAAATCAAGAAAAACTAGCCTGGCATGGTGGCACATGCCTGTAGTTCCAGCTACTTGGAAGACTGAGGCGAAAGGATCGCCGGAACCCAGCAGGTCGAGGCTGCAGTGGCTGTGAGCATGCCACTGCACTCTAGCCTGGCAACAGAGTGAGACTCCCACTAAGAAATAAACAAACAAAGCCTCATACAGACGGCAAATAGATGGATCATAGGTGTGTTTCAATCTGTTTTGCCAATCCTTGACTTTTATTTGGAAAGTTTAACATAACGTTTACATTTAAAATAGTTATGGCTAAGGACGGCTTTAGTTCAGACATTTTGTTGTATTTCTCTATATGTTTTATATCTTTTCTGTTCCTCATTTCTTCCATTACTGCCTTCTTTTCTGTTTATTTTTTGTAGTGTACATTTTTTATTCCCTTTTCATTACCTTTTTTGTATATATATATTTTGTGGTTACCACTGGAATAACAATATCTTCAACTTATAAAAATTTAGTTTAAATTAATACCAATTTAGCCGGGCTCGGTGGCTCAACCTGTAATCCTGCGCCTTTGGGAGGCTGAGGTGAGTGGATTGCCTGAGTCTGTGGGCTCGAGACCTGCCTGGGCAGCGAGACCTCATCTCTACAATAAATCAGAAAATCAGCTGGGCGTGGTAGCTCATGCCTGTAATTCCAGCTACTTGGAAGGCGGAGGAGGAAGGATCGCCGGAGCCCAGCAGATCGAGGCTGCGGTGGCCAGGAGCAGCCACTGCACTCCAGTCTGGGCAACTGAGTGAGACTCCAACTCAAAAAAAAAAAATTAATACCAATTTAGGGATTAGGGACAGCTCATTTCTGTTTCCCTTTGAGTTAGCCATATTTTCATGTTTTTGTTTCTTTGGCATGCCTAATAAATTTTGTTGAGAATTGGACATTTTGAATATTATAATGTGGTAACTCTGGAAATCCGATTCTCTCTCCTACTCAGAATTTGTTGTTGTTGTTATTGCTTGCTCTGGGTTGTAGTTGTTGGATTTAGTGACTTTTTAAAGTATTTTTGTGAAAACAGTATTCTTTGTCATCTCTGGTTTCTGAAATCTCTGTTTCTTTAGTTTGTTGCTCAACTAGTGGTCTGAGATTTTATTTCTTTTTTTATTTCTTTTGACATTGAAAATGGAAACACTTTATTGACAGTTTAGGACCACAGTGGACAGTTTCACAGAACAGAAATAAACAGTCAAGACAATGAAGTGTAAAATGGTAGCAGACAGGTTAATACTTTTCACCCTCATCCTCTCCCTCAACACTACTCCAAGCTCCTCATAATCCTTCTCAAGGGCAGCCATGTCCTCACAGGCCTCAGAAAACTCTCCTTCCTCCATCTTCTCACCCACATACCAGTGAACAAAGGCACGCTTGGCATATATCAGGTAAAACTTGTGGTCCAGACGAGCTCAGGCCTCAGCAATGACTGTGGAATTGCTCAGCATGCACACAGCTCTTTGTATCTTGACCAGGTCTCCACCAGGCACCACGGTGGAAGACCGGTAGTTAATGCCAACCTTAAAGCCAATCCACAAAACAGATGGTATGCTTGGTCTTGATTGTGGCAATGGCAGCAGTGACGTCTTTGGGAACCACATCACCACGGTACAACAGGCAGCAAGCCATATATTTACCACAGCGAGGGTCACATTTCATCATCTGGTTGGCTGCCTCAAAGCAAGCATTGGTGATCTCTGCTACAGTAAGCTGCTCATGGTAGACTTTCTCGGCAGAGATCACGGGCATATGTGGCCACAGGGAAGTGGATGCAGGAATAAGGCACCAGGTTGGTCTGGAATTGTCAGGTCAACATTCAGGGCGCCATTAAATCTGAGGGAAGCAGTGATGGAGGACACGATCTGGCTAATAAGGCGGTTAAGGTTAGTGTAGGTTGGGCGCTCAATATCGAGGTTTCTATGACAGATGTCATAGATGGCCTCATTGTCTACCATGAAGGCACAATCAGAGTGCTCCAGGGTGGTGTGGGTGGTGAGGATGGAGTTGTAGGGCTCAACTACAGCTGTGGAAACCTGGGGAGCTGGGTGAATGGAGAACTCCAGCCTGGACTTCTGACCATAATCTGCAGAGAGACGTTCCATCAACAGGGAGGTGAACCCAGACCCAGTTCCCCCACCAAAGCTGTGGAAAACCAAGACGCCCTGAAGACCAGTGCATTAGTCGGCCAGCTTGCAAATTTGCTCCACGACAAGGTCAATGATCTCCTTACCAATGGTGTTGTGCCCTCAGGCATAGTTGTCGGCAGCATCTTCCTTGCCTGTGATGAGCTGCTCAGGGTGGAAGAGCTGGCAGTAGGTGCCAGTGCGAACTTCATCAATGACCATGAGTGCCAGGTCTACAAACACTGCCCTGGGTACATGCTTACCAGAAGAAGGTGTTAAAGGAGTCATCTCCTCCCCCAATGGTCTTGTCACTTGGCATCTGGCCATCAGGCTGGATGCCATGTTTCAGGCAGGAGAGGTCCCAGCAGGCATTGCCAATCTGGACACCAGCCTGGCAGACATGGATAGAGATACACTCATGCATGACGGGGACTTGAAGGGCCTGGAAGAGGCGAAGGGATGGCGGCAGGGATCTCCCACTAACAGACTAACAAGGAGTTCAGGGGAGAAGCAGTCCTGAGATTTTCTTAAATACCTGTAGGGAAAAAGAAAAAGTGCAAGAAGCAAAAAGAATACAATGCTCATCAGCTCTTTGCAGATTGGCTGTATTGGGACATTCCTTCTACACCAAGCTATTTACAATTCTACCTTACCTGTCACTTTCTGCTTGCACTGGGCATAAAACTGGCCAGATATTGAAGGTTATATCCTTCTCAGGTCTTTTCTCAGCAAGTGTCTTGCCCTTGACAAGAACACAGCTTTTCCAGATATTCCAGAATAAACTGGAGTTTTTCAAAGCCATTATTTTCCCTTGCATCAGTCCTTCAGGGAGCCCCAGACAAGTAAACACAGAAAAACTATTTTTTTTTTTTTTGAGTTGGAGTCTCACTGTCACCCAAACTGGAGTGCAGTGGCTGCTCCCGGCCACCGCAGCC
>NW_007246515.1:173263-174941 GCF_000164805.1 Carlito syrichta
CACGCCCGGCTAATTTTTTTATTTATTGTAGAGATGGGGGGGGTCTCACCAAGTTGTCCAGGAGAGTCTTGAACCTGAGGGTTCAGGCAGTCTACTCACCTCAGCCTCCCAAAGGCGCGGGATTACAGGCTGAGCCACCGAGCCCAGCTAAAACTGTTTCTTTGTTACAAATTCTACTCTGCTTCTACCTCGAGAACCAGGTATCCACACCAGGAACGAGGCTGCCTTGATGGCTGCCTCAGGGAGTGGAGCTAGGGTAACAAAGTACCATAGGTCTCCTACCTGGTTTCAGCAGCCTTTTTCCCAGTTAAGCATTTACTTGTTTGCTTTAAATCTTTGGCTATCTTGTAGGTTTTGATAAGGTTGTTTTTGCTAGGAGTGTGTGTGTGTGTCTGTGTCTGCGTGTGTGTATGTGTGTACGCATGCACGCTTGTGTGTTTCTGGAGGAGGGATGGGTTTAGAGCTTCCTTCTGTGCCATTTTTGATGGTGAACTAAGTTGATTGTTATACAGCCCTATAAAATAGGTTGTAATGATGAACTTGGATAATGTACCTTGTCCACAACCCCTTAAGTAATAAATGGTGGAGGGAGTCGGGATTAAAATCCATCCTCTTTCCACTCTGTTCTCTGTGCTATCCCTTCTGTGCTCATTATATTCACAATCCTGGGAGCCAATCCTTTCCATTACTTTACTCCCTACTTGCTGAATAGCAGCTCTGTATCTCCAGCCCCTCCTCTCTGAAATGGTAAACTGAGGCAAGGTAGGCCGGTGCCACGAGAATAACACAAAGATTTGCAAAAGTGGCCAGACGCAGTGGCTCAAGCACTTTGGGAGGTGGAGGTGAGGGGATTGCCTGAGCCCACAGGTTCAAGAACGGCCTGGGCAACTTGGTGAGACCTCATCTCTACAATAGATCAAAACATTAGCCAGGCCTGGTAGCGCATGCCTGTAGTTCCAGCTACTTCGAAGGCTGAGGTAGAAGGATCGCCTGAGACCAGTGGGTCAGTGCTGGGGTGGCTGTGAGCATGCCACTGCACTCCAGCCAGAGCGACAGAATGAGACTCAAAAAAATAAAAGGTTTGCAAAAGTTAGCAAAAGGGTTTATTATCTACTTTCCACAGACTACGCTCACAGGGTAGCATGGTCCAGAGGCTTGGGTACAGTGTGTATTTAAGGCAAGAGCTTTTATGGGGAAATAGGGCATAGGTAAGAGTGTTCCCATCAGCTGTCTTCTTAGGCGTTGACAACATTATTCAGGTGTCTTGAGGTTGTTAGGGCAACCTGTACCTTGTAACTTCAGGCAGGGGACTAGTGGGCAGTCATGGAAAGTTGATCACAATAGATTGGCCAGACTGACTTCATATACCTGAAAAACAAATTCTCGGAAAGAAATGGCCAAGGGGTTACAAGCAATTACCAATTTTAATCAAACAACAGGTTTTGTGAGCTAATGATCAAGGAAGGGCTGAAACAAGCTGCTGCTTTAAGCATGACTAAGCTGGGCAGACTACTGTGATTGCTCTCTGGTCTTTTAACTAAAGTTTCTTCGTGTAAAAGTTAAGCTGTTAGCCCTTTCGTCTTACAAACACCGTCATGAATTTCAAACACTAAATTTTTTTTTTTTTCGAGTTGGAGTCTCATTCCATCGCCCAGACTGGAGGGCAGTGGCCGCTCCC
>NW_007246515.1:174987-175453 GCF_000164805.1 Carlito syrichta
CGGGCTCACGCAATCCCCTCACCTCAGCCTCCCAAAGGCGCGGGATTGCAGGCTGAGCCACCGAGCCCGGCTCAAACACTAAATTTATTTATTTTTGTTTAGATTGGAGCCATAGTTTATTTAGAAAGTAGACTGGAGAGAGAGAGAAGGGAATCTGCTTCCCAGCGTAGGGGGGGCCAAGTTCAAAGAGCAGCAGGGCGGGCAGAAGTTAACAAAAGTAACGGCCCCCAACACTCATTTATTATCTTTCGCTCCGGTTTCCCCATCCCAGCATCCCGGAAATCTGCATCTCCCGGCCGGGGAATGCCCGCCTTTCCCGGTTCCGCGACAGGCCCCCCCCCGCGCCCCAAGCCCTAACTCTGCGGCTGTCCTCCTCGGCCAAACGCCTCCTGGGAGGCGAACCCGAGTCCGCGCCGGAGCCGCGGGCAGATCCCGGAAGGGCCAGGCCTGAGCCCTCGGGGCCGAT